>NC_134356.1:121409923-121572423 GCF_048569485.1 Anomaloglossus baeobatrachus
TGGGATTCCAGCGAAATATCTGCGGAAAACATGCTGACATTCATGCGACTTACCTGCGGAAGTCCCAGCCTCTATCGCCATAGATTTCCGCAGGTATTTCCGCATGAATAATTGACATGCAGTTACGTGCGGCTGCATCCGCAGCATATTCCGCAGCCGCACATACCACAGCATGGACAGACTCCCCATGTCCCATAGGATAACATGGGGAGTGTCTGTACTTGCTAAAACCTGTGGATTTATCTAGAAAATCCAGATAAATCCACAGGTTTTCCGCGGCAAAATTCGCGGGTACATAGTCCTGTGGGCACACAGCCATAATGTTAGAAAGGGGTCTTAGGCCTCTTTTACACGTCCGTGAAAATCACGCACGTGTTCCACGGACGAGTCAAAGGTGCGTATTGAACTCTGTGTGCTGTGTGTATGGCCTACATGTGTTCTCCGTGTGTTATCCGTGATAACACATGGGGAACGGGAACTTTCTACTCACCTGTACCTGGCGTCGCTGTCCGTGGTGCTGAACTTCGGTCTCCGGTCATGCCGACTCCACACTGCTGCTGCTTCCGGGCGCAGTGAAGTGAATATTCAATTAGCATAATGAGCGGCGGTCGGAAGCAAGCGACAGCAGTGGCAGAGACAAGAGGGCTGGAGAAGGTGAGTAAAGTTTTTTTTTTTTTTTTTTTTCTCTGACACATGTCTGCTCTCCGGTGCGTGTCACACAGAACACATCCGTGTGGTCTGTGTGTGTGACACGTTTGCGTTCCATGTGATGCCGGAGATAAGACGGACATGTCGGTGTGAGAAACACACGGACACACGTAAGTACGGAACGGACACACGTTCCGTGCGCAAATACTTACGTGTGTCCAAAACCATAGGAATACCTAGGTTTACGTGTGTACGTGTCTCCGGTATGTGAGAAAACTGCTAAACACGTACCGGAGGCACATACGTGTGAAAGAGGCCTTATGTAGTACTTGTGGTCTCTAAACCTTGGAGGGTTGTATTTCTCCTTTCAGGGTCATAGGAAAGGACTTAGGGCATGTAAGCGTTCTTTAGCCAGATGGATTAAGAAGGCTTTTAGTTTGGCTTATTCTTTGACAGGTTAGGCTGTTCCAGATGAGTTGAAGTCTCATTCTACAAGAGCCATGGCAACTTCCTGGGTGGAGAGATTGGCTGTGTCCATTCAACAAATTTCTAAGGCAGTGACATGGTCGTCTCCCTCTATTTTTATAGACACTATAGGTTGAATTTGCCTTCCTTGTCTGATCTCACCTTTTAGTAGAAGGGTTTTCTCCATCGTGCGGTCATGGTTGAGTGAAAACTACGTAATTACTGGTAGTGTGTTTTCCAAAACCCATGATGGCACCGTTATATTCCCTCCCTTTACTTTTATGAGTGATTAATATTTCTTTAGGTTAGGACACGGGGGAAAAAGATGGGGGAAAAAAGATATGTATAGATGCATATGCTGTTAATTTAGAGGTCCTCTCGTACTCTATAATCCAACTGATGTGTGGGAGAGGTACCAACCATTTACACTGTAGGTTTCCTTGAATTGCGGATCCCCTGTCACCCTGGTGCTGTCTTTGGTTCCGAAAAAAACTATTACCGGTAAATTACGTATTTTGTTCTGAAAGATCTGAATCTTCAGCTTGAGCCCCCCAATCATTTATTGATGGCTTATACTTAGGATAAGCCGTCTATGTAGTATCCCAGAAAATAGTTTTGACTGCTATAGTATTGCTTGATTATGGAAAAGTGTATATGTGAGGGAAACTATAACATCAGTAAAATAACTAGTTTGTGTGCATCTACATGACTGTCTCTGCACAAAGGACATAACCCCTAGTTACTTTTATTACAGGAACTCAGAACCATAGGAGGGTTTTTCTGAGATTACAGAGGTGCCAATTGTGACACTTTGGCCTGGTGAGTATGAACTTCAAAGGGAAGGTGTCGCGTTTTCTAATTTTTGTATTAATAGTGATTATGGAATCCATTATTTTTAATACAAAATTAAATTGGTTGTTTAGTTTTTAGTTAATTCCATTTTTACTCAAACATTGGGGGCTGCCATTTTGTATTTGCAGTATGTAATGACAGTTACCTCAAATACGACAGTCCCTCTGCATAAGAGATGATGGGGTCAGACCTCGACTATCTCCTGCATTGTAACTGCCTCCCGCTGTGACCTGGACACGCCCCATGGGTTTGCCTTGGGCCCCTGCTTCTGGAAGCTCCTCCTCACTGCTCTGAGCTCTCATCACTGATAGGAGGAACAGCCGAGACACCAGGCTGACGGGAGAGGCTGCCGGGGGTGCAGATCTGAGGTGAGTGCATGCGGATAGGAATGGTGACCGCGGCATGACCTCTGTAGTGCAGTGTCAGGCTCCGGCTGCAGATCACCCTTCCTCGCCGCATGTCACCTTGGACATCTGCTCCCGGCAGCCTCTCCTGTCAGCCTGGTGTCTTGGCTGCTCCTCCTGTCAGCGCTCAGGACACAGGAATATGGAGGCAGAGTATATGGGGCATAATATACAGTGGAGCACTATGCAGCTGTCCTTGGTGATACTTTAGACATATTAGGATCACTTTGCAGTCACTAACAAATTGGCTCTGTACTGTGATCCTAAACTTCATCTTCCCTTATCCTTTTGGAAACACCCAGAGCAGGAGGGGGAGGTGACATCACACACAGGAGAGCAGACTCCGCCCACTTTTACTGCAGTTGTAATCCAGGCTAGTTGTACACTAGGATTTCAGCAGCTGCTCCCCCTAGTGTTCAAGAGAGGATAATATCAAACGTTTAAAATTATTTTTTTTATATTTTGCTCAATTAAAATCGATGAATATTTTTTAAAAATTAATATTTTGCATTTTTTCAGTTATTTAATTTTTTTTTTTTTTTTTTTTTACAACACATTCCCTTTAAAGTGTGGGCAGTTGGTCATTGTAGCTTGATTCCCTAGTTAATATGTGGAGGGCGGTTAGAGACACAAACTATTTAAAATGCAAGGTGCTTGCCTCTAAATTAGCCCAGGGGCCAGTAAGAGACCAGAAATTGTATGTAATATTACAATCTAGGCCGTCCTGGAAACATACACCCAGAACCAGGTTTTTAAGGCTATGTCCGCACTAGAAACTGACTTTTTCTTAAGGAAAAGCCGGACCCTGTGAAAGAATTCCGCGCCTGCGGTAAAAACACGCAACAAAATCCACATGCTGTTTTTGTGCGGAATTTCTGCGGTTTTTCCATAGGTTGGTCCCTGCGGGTTTTTACCAATAATCGCAAAACTGCAGGGACCTGCAGAAAAGAAGTTGACATGCACATTAATTCCGCGGGTAAATCCGCAGGGACAAAAAAACGCAGTGTGCGCACAGCATTTTTTTATATCCCCAATATTTTGCTGGAGAAGGACTGCGGAAATGCTATAAACATTTTCTGCAGCCAAATCCAATTGTGTGGTAAATCCGCAGCGTGCGCACATGGCCTAAAAAAAACATGGTTGCCCAAAATAAAGTGGTCCAAATGTGAGGGCCTGCCTATGCTGATTGAAATCCATAATTAATTTTCTCCTTCCACAAAGAAACAAAATATAACTTTACACTGGAATGTGTAGGCTATGTGCCCACGGTGCGTTTTTAAGTACAGAAAATCTGTACATAAAAACACATGTTTTGGCAGGAAAAAAGCAGCTGAATAAAACACGCATTTTTTATTGCATTTGCGTGTTTTTTCACATGCCTTTTCTCTATGCTTTTTGTGTGCATATTGTAATCACTGCAATCACGGGAGATTCCTCCGCTGTACCCCCGCAATCGCCGCCGGGTTAGAGGCTGGTGTTACAGCTGTCACCTGGCTCTCACTGCCAGGAGTACTGCCCGTGACGCTCCCAGCAGTATAACTCCCTAAATGCTGCGATCAATGTGATTGCAGCATTCAGGAAGAAGGGAGAGGGATCTCTTACCTCTCCTTGGCAATCGGGTCCTTGTAATGCGATCACAGGGACCCGATTGTGGCCATAGTAACCATGGGTTGTCACCATGACGACCCCAGGTTACTGAGGTACTGATCACCTCACAAACCAGGGCACCTACGTCACCAGAGTTCCTTGCAGCAAGGTCCTGTGGTAAAGACCACGAGATGAAAACCACTGGCTATGTGGCCTAGGTGCATTGAACCCCGGTGACATCACAAGGTGAACAGACGTCATGCTGGCGAATCTGCAGGAAACCACGGTGATCTGCCAGCATGAACTTTATTCACCTTGTGACGTCACTGCAGTTCCCTGCAGCAAGGTCCAGAGATAAAGACCGCAAGATGAGGAAATGGCTGCAGGGAATCCCAGTGACGTTAAAAAAAGCACATAAAAATGCAAAACAAAATACATGCACATGCATTTTCTCCTTCGTTTTTGACTGACTCCACTGAAGTCAGTTGGGGAAGAAAGCGGAAAAAACGCAGAAAGGCCTTGTGCCCACAGGGCTTTTTTCATGCTTTTTTAATCAATAAAAAGCAAGGAAAACACATCCCAGCAAAGTCTGAGAATTGTGACTTGCTGTGCCCACGTTGCTTCTTCTTTTTTTCCTTGATTTTTTTTTTTTTTTTTTGCTGCTGAAAAAAGAAAACAAATGGGGAACACAATCCTAATTCACACAGAAAAAAAAATTGCTGTGCAATTTCTCCTAAGTACACAGATACCTCATATGTGGTGCATGACCGGGTTCAGAAGGGAAAGAGCGCTATTTTGTTGAGGATAAGAATTAAGTAATCAGAAATACTTAATTCAGCCATTTCATAGACTCAGGTATGTAGTTTAGTAGATGTAAACTAACACACATATTTATGAATGCTTTTGTTCTTTTTACTAACACGTGTATATATATGTATATTGCATATTTAGTGATTTTCCTTAAACACCGTATATACCAATATATGTAACTTAAAGATGGCTGCCATATCCTGTCTACACCCAAAGGAGATGATGAACAAAGGAATTCCTAAGTCTGGACTGACCAATCAGGAAGAGACTATGCTAATTTCTATATGTCCTGAGTCCAGCCTGCGATACTTGATTGGACTAAACTTTTGTATACACCCTCCACTTCTTAAGAGCTATAGAAGTTTCAAACAAAAAAAAGACCAGTCCTGGTCAGTGCCAGTCATGGAGATAGATATAACTGACTCGTTGTCCGTTATTTAGTCTCGCGTGCACTCATGACATTATAATTTGAAACAGCAGTCAGATCCAAAGAGTGACCGGTTGAGTCACGTCCTTAACAATTTGACTTTTTGAACACTAAATTGTCTGGAATCATTAGCGGACGCCATGTTGCATTTAGAGAGCCCAAACAGTGGAGTTCCCCCACAAGTGACCCCATTTTGGAAACTTTACCCTTCAAGGAATTTATGTCCATGTTTAGCAGTAGAAGTCCCAGAAAGGGGTCATTTAACATTTCTACCTTTGGAACCCAGAGATGGTTGGCATGACATTCTTTTGTTTACACTCTCTTACAAGACCTTTGTTGAGGTGGATCAACACAATTGCCCCCTGCAGATTCCTCAGGCAATGGCCACATTTACAAATGAAAGGATGCTAATTGGAGCCATCAGAGTTGTCAGTTTGGACGCTGGGTTCATACACAACGACAACAACGTCGCTGTTACGTCACCATTTCCTGTGACGTAACAGCGACCTTAGATGATATCTAGTAAGCTGTCAAACATGTAATTTTAAGCAGCGACGGAGCAGCGATCATAGCGACCTCGACGGTCGTTGTGCGGTGTCACACACGTCGCTATGCGACAACTCAGACCTTGATAGAGGCGTGGTGTTTACCCCTAGACATGTTTTTCACGCCCCTCTGTTCTGATTTGTGATCGCTACAGCGCCTTTGTGTTGCCTTTTTTCACGCCCCTCTATTCCGATTGGTGATCACTACAGCGTCGCCTGATTGGGTGACCGTGCCAAACAAAGGAAGATGCAGTAGTGCTTTCATTCATTCTATTTCATTTCATTCAGATCCACAAAGAACGACACACTAGCGACACCAGACAGAGAATCTACTACGTGGAACAAAGAATGGAACTTAAAGAATGAAATCACTGTAACGCCTTCGGCAAGTTACCCAATCGTAACGCTGTTGTAACCACCAATCTAAGTCGTAAGGGCGTTGCAAAATACACCGCAAAAACACGCCCTTGTCCTGCCTTCAGTCCTACGTCACTGCCTTCAGCGTCGTCGCGACCGTCGCTGCTGCGGTGTCAAACACAAGGATGCTGAGCTTATCATCATGGCTCAGCGGGATAGCAGCGATCAAAAAATGACCTGGAATATTCAGGAGGGAGCAGTGATTTCACAGCAGGGGTCTGATTGTTATGTGTCACACAAAGCGACATCGCTGTTGAGGTAGTTGCTACGTCACAGAAAATGGCGACTTAGCAGTGATGTCGTTGTCGTCATCGCTGTGTGTGACACCACCTTAAGGGTCATTTGACCCTCTTTCGGGACTTCAGGGGGGAGCTCAAAATTTCTGGGACTTCTAGTGTTAGTGAGCACCATGAACCCTCAGGTGCGTCACAATTTTATAACAGTAAAATAAAAAAAATACATTTTTATCACAAAATTTTGCTATAACCTCAAATGCTTCATTTTCACAAGGGTAATAGGAAAAAAATGGACAACAGTTATTGTGCAATTTCTCCTGATTTCCCCAGTATGTTACTGAAAACTGTTTTATGGAAAACAAAAGGATTGGTCTAAACGAGTGCTAATGAAGGGAAAGAGGAGACATACTGGTTGTCAAAACGCATTGTGGCTATAAAGGGACCACTAACAAAAAGGTTTGAATTTTAAAATCATTGGAATACTCCTCCTGATAAAGCCTTAATTTAGGTTGATGCAAACTAGTCATGCATCCCTCTTAAACTGTCTGCAGTCCAAATTATGAGTCACTCGTGGTAGCATGCATACCACTCTCTTTCACTCACACTAGAGACGTACTCAGATATGAATAGAAAGTAAGACTGCTTTATTCCGGAAGTTGTACAAATATTTAAAGGGTATTCTTGGCTAGGTGCCAAGAATACGTAACACGTCTCCTATTGGATAAAGTAGAACAGCTTATTCTGTGATATACAATTTACTGTAATGTGCTTAGTTCCTCATTTATATTAAGCAATGTCAGCATGATTCACTTGCCACAAGAATAGCCCAGACTGTCTGAGTCTTATGCCAAGAGATATGTGTGGTACAGTTCAAACACAATCTTAAATCCTGTTCTTTATGGATATCTCCATGTAACACTTATATACTCATAATAATTCATAATCTTGTCCATAACACTCCTTCCCTTCATTAGCGTTCCTTTAGACCAATCCTTTTGTTTTCCTGTATACATTCCCCTTTGTGGGAAGTTCAGTAGGAGCTGCTCTGAGGGAAGGCGTTTGTGGAGCCTAACCGCATTGATGTTGCTGGAGACCGGGCGTAACAGCATGGAGACGGCAGGACCTGGAATGATGAAGTGCTGCCGAGTGTGTTCACGTGACCCGGACCGAGCACACTACACTACTGCAGTCGCAGCGTTCAGTGAGAGGATGGCTGGAACTTCTCCCTTGAAAAGTTCGGCTTTAATTGGGGTTTTGCGGGGACGCACAACTCCTCTAGGTGAGCAGAAGAATTATTTCATTTTACATTAACCATTTCACGGGTGCTTCTCATCGTACTCCCCTTGTTTTGTTTTTCTCTTCCACTGAAAACTGTTTTGAGACACACTACAACGTGAAGTAGGGAAGAAGCGCCACATTTGAGTTCAGATTTTGCTGGAATGATTTACGGGTGCCATGTCACAAAGGCAGAACCCCTAAGGTACCAGAACAGCAAGAATCCCCCACAAGTGACCTTATTTTACAAAGTATACACCTTAGTGAACTCATTTTGGGGTGCATTGAGCATACTGATACTACAGGTGTATATGAAATAATCCTACACTCAGTTGCATAAAGAAAAGGTTCTGTTTATTTCTTGAAATCCAACAACCAAGGTGTGTACATGTGTATCGTTTTGGTCAATTAGACCGGTGTCAAACACAAAGGGGTCCCGATCACTTGGGAGTGGTAGTACACTCCCTCTCCAAGCCCCTAAATGCTGTGATCGCTATTGATTGCAGCAGTTAGGAGGCTAAACAGCCAGGAGCAGCGCGGGAATCACTCGTGGTTGTGAGAGCTGGGTCACTGCAAAAATGTTACTTTAGCTCTAAATTTTGCATGTTCATAAGGGTAACCAGAGAAAATGCACCTTACAGTTTGTGCAATTTTTCCCGAGTATGCAGATACCTCATAAGTGGTGGAAATCTACTGTTTTGGCGCATGACAGGGCACAGAAGGGAAGGAGCACAATTTGAATTTTAGAGTTCAAAATTGTCTGGAATAGATAGCGAAGGCCAAGTTGTGTTGGGAGAGGCCAAAATCCTACCCACTATTGTGAGAAGCTTGTGGAAGGAGATCCGAAATGTTTGACCCAAGTCATACAGTTTAAAGCGGGCTTTACACGCTAGGATATCGTTAATGAATTATCGTCGGGGTCATATTGTTTGTGACGCACATCCGGCGTCATTAACGAGATCGCAGTGTGTGACACTTATGAACGACCTTAAACGATCGCAAAAGCGGTCAAAATCGTTTGCCGCGGAGAGGTCGTCCTGAAACAATAAATCGTTTTCTGCTTATTAATGATGTTGTTCGTCGTTCCGGCAGCAGCACACATCACTGTATGTGACACAGCAGGAGCGACGAACATCTCCTTACCTGCCTCCACCGGCAATGCTGAAGGAAGGAGGTAGATGGGATGTTACGTCCCGCTCATCTCCGCCCCTCCGCTTCTATTGGACGCCTGCCGCGTGACGTCGCTGTGACGCCGCACGAACCGCCCCCTTAGGAGGCGGATTGCCGGCTAGAGCAATGTCGCAGGGCAGGTATGTGCGTGTGACGCTGCCGTAGCGATAATGTTTGCTATGGCAGCGATCACCTCATATCGGCTGTACGACGGGGGCGGGTGCTATCACGCTCGACATCGCCAGCAAATGCTAGTGATGTCGCAGCGTGTAAAGCCCGCTTAAGGGCAATGCTACCAAATACTAATGAAATGGATGGAAACTTTTGAAAGTAATAAAAATCCTTTAAAACATTCTCTCTCATTATTCTGGCATTTGGGAAAATATAAATAATTTTGGTTCCTAATTGACCTAAAACAGGAAAGGTTTATTCTGATTTCATGTCCGATACTAAGAAAAACATGCAGATGTGTCTTTATAGATAATGTATGTAAACGTCTGGTTTCAGCGGTACAATGTTTTAATCGCTTCTTACTGCGTTTTATTGCAATGCGGTGGCCAAAAAACCCCTAAGTTTAGCATTTTTATTTTTTCTCATTACGCCTTTTACCGATCAGATCAATTGACTTTCTATTTTGATTGATCAGGCTTTTATCAGTGATACCAAAAATGTGTATTTTTTTTATGTTATAATGCTGTTATCACTGTTGCTCCTGTTGTAGACCCTGGGGACCCCAATGGAGTGAGGGCCCTGGTTAATTGCCCACTTTGCCCCGCATAACACTGGCCCGTAGCAGCATGGCGCAATTGGCGAAAAATACAGAAGAAAACACGTTTTTGCTGCAGATTTTTCTCATTAGTAGCGATGAAACCTGCAGCAAAACCACTGATAGAATAGACATCCAACAGATTTACATCTGCGCCAAATCTGCAAGGAGAAAATGAGACTAAAGGAGTATTCCCATGTCTAGATCCTATCCTAATAAGGAGTAGGTTTAGTAATAATAACGCATACTTCCAGTTAGAAACGTAGTATAGTTCTCCTGCTCTTACCTCATGTGCAGGGGAGTGCAGCTTAGATCCCCTTGGTTACATCCCCAAGCAATTGTCACTAGGACTGGATGTATCCAAAGATACAGAAGCTGCAATGCCCTGCACATGAGGTAAGAGACCTGGCTATATCAGGAGAACCATACATTTCTAATTGGAGGTATTTGTTAATATTATTACACCTACCAAGGCTGGTGTCACCACCTGGGCAAGTTCCAGGATCCTGGACAAATGGAGGGCCCACTTGCTCTCGGGGACACAGTCAGAGCTGTTTGCCTGTTTCCCCAGCCCTTGATATATGGGGCACAGGTAACTGTCTCCCCCCAATCCCATACGCTCTTTTCCCATGCCATGTCTCTCTGCACTATGTGATGAGTGCAGCGCCAGCGTCCTGACTTATGGATACGAATAAGCTGGGAGTCGAGACTAGTGACGTCACCTGAGGTCAGCACAGATCTCCTGCATCACTGGGACACCGCTCAGCACACAGCATGGGGGTCCTAGAAGTCCTAAGCATGGCCAGGGCCGGCTCCAGGAGTACATGGGCCCTGGGTGAGCGTGTCCCAGTGGCCCCTGTGACAATATGGCGGTTGCGGTGCTGTATAATCTATGTATAATATTCAGCCCTGCAACCTCTATATTGTAATCATGGAGCTGTGTTACAGGGGCCACTGAGACTCTCCCTCGGCCCATGAAATCCTGGGCCGGCCCTGACACCTACATATTGGGATAGGACCTGGAGATGGAACACCCCTTTAAGGATTCTCATTCACTTTGCTGGCATTTGTGACAATCTGGCCGGTGTGCACACAGCCTGCAGGGTGACGAGTCCTGGGGAGATGCCCCGGGGTACAGTGGTGAGGGTACGGCACTGGCGGCCCCCGGTGCCCGCACACAGTCCCGCGGTACCGCCCGGGGCAGTCATCATTGTCCCTGAAATGGACGATTTTGAAATTTGAAAGCCTCCCTCGTTCCCGCCTGATTCTGTTGTTATCCCTGATGACGTCACAGGTCAGGCCTCGCCTACCACTCCCTCAGCCAATCATTGTCGTTCTCCCGACGTCTCCGCCCACTTCAGGAAGCTTCATTATAACGGAATATTAGGGTCTAAAAGTCGTCAAACCACGGTAGTAGCAGGCATCCGCGGCCGTGCGGCTCATAGTCCTGTACGGTCCTGGCACCGCGGGCACGGGGGCTGGGCGTGGGCACCGGGCATATCACGAGTGGGCGTGCGACGTGTGGGCGTGTCCAGGGCGGGGTCAGCTGACTGCTCAGTCCTAGTTACATTGTGTAGGAAAACAGTGTCCAGACCTCCGGGTATAAGCGGACGGCCCAGATCCTCCGGGACTCGCGGTGTCTGTGACTGGGCCTGGACGCTCCGGAGATCGGTGTGCACACAACGCGGCCGGAGTGCGGTAACTAGCGGTAGGCCCGGGCCCGGCCAGTGACAGCGCCACATCTCCGTCCACCGCAGCGATGGAGCAGCTGCCCACCAACCTGCAGGTCCTGCTCCAGGCGGCCGAGTATGTGGAGCGGAGGGAGCGAGGTAAGAAGGGCCGGGGCAGGGCTCCGCTCACCCTCCTGTTTACCTCCCCGGGACCCAGCTGATGGACGGGACATGGCAGCCTTTGTGTGCCACCTCCTGCCATAGGCCGGCCATCAGGGCACGTCTGCCAGGAAATCTGTGCATCTGCTGGCCTGCCCCGTCATGGGCCACAAGGGCTCCATCTTGGGTCACAATGGCTCCATCATCACCAGAGGCTCCGCTGCCCTGATCACAGGAAGGTTGTCACAGGAGGAGGGTGCCCCGGGGAGAACTGGGGAGGAGGGTGCCCCCGGGGATAACTGGGGAGGAGGGTGCCCCCGGGGATAACTGGGGAGGAGGGTGCCCCGGGGAGAACTGGGGAGGAGGGTGCCCCGGGGAGAACTGGGGAGGAGGGTGCCCCGGGGAGAACTGGGGAGGAGGGTGCCCCGGGGAGAACTGGGGAGGAGGGTGCCCCGGGGAGAACTGGGGAGGAGGGTGCCCCGGGGAGAACTGGGGAGGAGGGTGCCCCGGGGAGAACTGGGGAGGAGGGTGCCCCGGGGAGAACTGGGGAGGAGGGTGCCGCGGGGAGAACTGGGGACCAGGGTGCCCCCGGGGAGAACTGGGGACCAGGGTGCCCTGGGGAGGAGGGTGCCCAACCAGTGCTGTTGGATCCTCAGTGGTTAGTTTCTTTGGCCATATTTATGTACAGTTAGGCTAGTTTCACACTTGCGTTGAACGGTATCCGTTGCGTTGTGTGACGGATGCAATGGATGTGTTGCATATAGTGGCGCAACGGATCGTACAAAACAACGGAATCGGCCCTTTTTTTTTTTTACAGTTTTACTGGCAGCAGACTATTGTGAACGATCTGCTGATCGCTCACAGCAGCCGGTGGCCGGGTGATCAGCTGATCGCTCGGACGTTAACGGATTCCGCTATTTTCCAAAAGGGTGGATTGTGACTGAAGGAAAAAAAACGCAAGTGTGAAAGTACCCTAACCTGTATATAAATCTGCTCTCTAAATCTTGGTGAAAGATTCTTTCACAAAATGACATAAAACCAGGGTTAAAGGGACCTATCACCAGGGGAAAGTGGTCAGTTTTTGTTCTTATTTGTCCTGATGCTCCACTTAATACTCTTATTTTTTTATTTGTTTATAAATCCACCAAGTAATTCCAGAGATATAGACCATGTTAGTGGCAATTTATATGGTAATTTTGTAAGGAAAGCCTAAGGACACGCCCCTTATCACACGCCCTCGGAGCAGCCTAAGGACACACCCCTTATCACACGCCCTTGGAGCAGCCTAAGGACACACCCCTTATCACACGCCCTTGGAGCAGCCTAAGGACACGCCCCTTATCACACGCCCTCGGAGCAGCCTAAGGACACGCCCCTTATCACACGCCCTCGGAGCAGCCTAAGGACACGCCCCTTATCACACGCCCTCGGAGCAGCCTAAGGACACGCCCCTTATCACACGCCCTCGGAGCAGCCTAAGGACACGCCCCTTATCACACGCCCTCGGAGCAGCCTAAGGACACGCCCCTTATCACACGCCCTCGGAGCAGCCTAAGGACACGCCCCTTATCACACGCATGATAACATGAATTCTGTAAGCCGGCAGTACTGCAGCTCCTTGAAATCTTGCGTATGTGCGTGACTTATTTAGGCAGGGTCTGTGTGCCACAGATGCCAGGTGTACGCATCTCTGCTTCCAGTAGGTGCACTGTGCATGATCAGGAGAAAAGCTTCTGCACTTCCGATCATACGCTGTGCACCTCTCTGAGGCCGGGACGCATACACCTGGCATCTGTGGCACGCTGATATTGCTGAAATGAGCCGTGCACATGTGCAAGATTTCCAGTAGCCGCAATGATGGCAGTTTATGGAAATCATGTTATCATGACTACAGGGGTGTGATAACATGGAAAGAGAGACAACTAGTCTGGGGAATCCACATTCCTATGACTAGACAAAAGGCCGCTTTACACCCTGCGATATCGGTACCGATATCGCCAGCGTGCGTACCCGCCCCCATCGGTTGTGCAACACTGGCAAATCGCTACCCATGTCGCACAACATCGATCGGACCCGTCACACTACTTACCTGCCCTGTGACGTCGCTGTGACCGGCAAACCGCCTCCTTTCTAAGGGGGGCGGTTCGTTCAGCGTCACTGAACCGCCGCCCAATAGAAGCGGAGGGGCGGAGATGAGCGGGACGTAACATCCCGCCCACCTCCTTCCTTCCGCATTGCAGCCGGGAGGCAGGTAAGGAGAGCTTCCTCGTTCCTGCGGTGTCACAAAATCCGTGACCCCAACGAGATCACTTGAGCGATGTTGCAGCATGTAAAGCCCGCTAAAGGCTTAATTAGCATAGTGACAGCGCATTTTCTAAAAGTTTTTTTAAAACTTTGATCTTAGTACATAACATTACACAGATCTGATTCGGGAAGGATCGTGTCATGCAGATGTGAATGCGGCTGGCCTGGGGGGGGGGGGGAGTAAGAGGACCTGACAGGTTCCCTGTAACACAAGAGCATGTTGGCTGTTTTCGATCCAGTGACAAGCCCTCTTTAAAGAGAACCAACCAGCAGGATTCTGCTATATGAAGTAAAGGCAGTGCCATACTGACACTAGGGTGTTAAATCCAGGCATACCTGTTGTCGGATGCTGAAATATCTTTAATCAAAGTTGCAGAATTGCACGGCCCTTTGTGTGCAGCGGTGCGGGCCTTCGTGAGTTGGGTCCTGTCTATATTCCTCCTCCAGTGTCTTGTTTTGCATGCCCCCTTTTCTTTAAATCCGCCATTGCTGCTTTTGGTGGCGCATGTGCCTTGCAACATTGGTGCGATTTTAATGAAGATATCATAGTCCGCACATGTGCGTACTGCGATCTCTGGCATCATTTTATTGAAAACACTATGGAGAAAACTGAGCGGTAGGAGCACGTGTGCAGATGTTAAAAGAAAAAAAAATATACACATGCGCTGATGCCGCTCATAGTCTTCTCCGCAGTGTCTTCAATGACATGATGCCGCTTATAGTCTTCTCCGCAGTGTCTTCAATGACATGATGCCGCTCATAGTCTTCTCCGCAGTGTCTTCAATGACATGATGCCGCTCATAGTCTTCTCCGCAGTGTCTTCAATGACATGATGCCGCTCATAGTCTTCTCCGCAGTGTCTTCAATGACATGATGCCGCTCATAGTCTTCTCCGCAGTGTCTTCAATGACATGATGCTACGGATTGTGGTACGTGCACGCTCAGACTCCAATAACAGTGGAAATACACAAGTCACTGCTGTTAATGATGGAAGCGGTGCTCGAGTAGGGGTCAATCACCAGATAATTGAAGAGTTCTCTTCATACATGGACTCCGGCACCATTTTAATGAAGACATCATCACTGTAGCAGTGCGCACGAGCCGCCAACACCAGCCATGACTGTGTGGCACCATATTTAAATAAAAGGGGGCGCAAGAGGAGGAATATACCAGAGGACCCGACCCACAAAGGACCGCACCGCTGCACACGAAAAGTGTAGGGCATTACTGCAACTATTACAGATAATCAACCGAGCATCCGATCTCTACAACAGGTATGCCTGCACCCAGCATCATAGTGCCACTATGGCAAAATCCTGCTGGTTGCTTCCCTTTAACTAAGGCAAAGTGGGCACATGGGCTCATCTCTTTACATTCTTCTTCCGTCAGCCACTATGAAAACCTTGTTAACCCCTTGAGGACGCCTCCAGTTTTGTCTGTTGTTCCCCGCCTTACAAGTCATATTATTATTATTATAATTTATTATTATTATATATATATATTTTTTTCTTTTCCCTCAACAAACGAGAGCTTACATTTCGTGGGACAGTAGTGGTGCCATTAATTTGTAGTGTATTGGAAGCCAAAGAACAATAATATCCTTTTGTAGGATAGAATTGAGAGGAAAAAACAAAACTATTTTATTTATTTTTATAAACGTTTTCTGTCTTAAAATTGATCTGGTGTACGGATCGGTGCAATCAGTGATTCAAGAGCTCCTTATTTTAGTATTTGGAAATACTTAGGCGTCATTATTTTGTCTCCTTACAGCTGCAGCAATACCAAATAAAAAAGAAATGTAATTCATCCTCCTTTTTCTTAAATTTTTTTTTTTTCTAAATTACAATCATGTTGATGAGCTATCTAACAAGTTAGACTCCACAATTGCCATTAATCACGGCTTCTAACAGGTTGAAGTGCTGTTGGTAGCTGGTTTCCATCTTGGTGGGTGCAGGCAGGTGTTGGCTGTACAGTTACGGCTGGCGCCCACTGCGGGGCCCACTCCAGCAACGCCTCCAATTTAGCTTTTTTTTTTTTTTTCTTAGCCATGGAATTGAATTATCGCTGGTGTGGTACAGTGCACTTATGTATTGCAGGGTATCGTTTTGTCAGTGCGCCCCATTTAAAGGACTTGTCCACTTTTTTTTTTTTCAATTTCTACAGAGGCAATGCTGGGGACGTGTGGATGCCCGCCTGCCAACTATTGTGCTACTGTCCTAATAATTTGTATAGGATGTGCGCACGGCACCTTTTACTTCCCATCTACCCAACATAAGCAGTGACTTTGAACTGTAGTAAGGAGAGGTACTAGATAAGCCTTTTAATTGCAGTACATAATTGTCAGTCTCTTGTGTGCAGTGACAACCTGTTAGCCCCATGCCATGGTGATAAGGGGCACAAAGCATATGTGGGATGAAGGAGCAGCTTCTTTAGATGCAGCAGTGGCTATTGGCAGTAGCAGCCATGGGTGGCCGTTTTGTATGGAGCTCAGAACCCCCAGAAATGATGGAAAGGTACAGTATATCACATAAGTGAGTACACACCTCACATTTCTGTAAATATTTTATCTTTCTTTGTCGCTCCATTGGGAGACCCAGACAATTGGGTGTATAGCTATTGCCTCTGGAGGCCACACAAAGTATTACACTTAAAAGTGTAAGGCCCCTCCCCTTCTGGCTATACACCCCCAGTGGGATCACTGGCTCACCAGTTTTGTGCTTTGTGCGAAGGAGGCAACACATCCACGCATAGCTCCACTTTTTAGTCAGCAGCAGCTGCTGACTATGTCGGATGGAAGAAAAGAGGACACATATAGTGTCCCCAGCATGCTCCCTTCTCACCCCACTGTATGTCGGAGGTGTTTGTAAGGTTGAGGTACCCATTGCGGGTACGGCGGCAGGAGCCCACATGCTGATTCCTTCCCCATCCCTTTTTACAGGGCTCTGGGTGAAGTGGGATTTACCGGTCTCCAGGCACTGAGACCGTGCTCCATCTACAGCCCCTGGAGAAGATGCTGGATGGAGCGGAGTACATCAGGGACATGGCCCTGCTTCCTCAAGGTACTCTGTGTCCCCGTGCATTTGGCGCTCACACCGCAGCATGCTGGGTGTTGTAGTGCGCCGGGGGACATCAGCGCTGCGGCGCCTGTGCCATGGCCTCATTCAGCTTTGCTGAAGCAGGCTCACTTATGGGAATTGGTCGCGCCGGCCGCTGGGACTGCGGCGCGGCTGGCACTTGTAGTGCGCCGGGGACTTCAGCGCGGCCTGCGCTTTTACGGCGGCCGCGCTGATAACTAGAGTCCCCGGCTTTTGCGGCCTGCTTCCGTTCGTTCCCGCCCCCAGACCTGCCAGTCAGGAGAGGGGCGGGACGCTGGCCACTTCCAGGAATCGGTCGCGCCGGCCGCTGGCAGCGGCGCGGCTGGCACTTGTGGTGCGCCGGGGACTTCAGCGCGGCCCGCGCTTTTACGGCGGCCGCGCTGATAACTAGAGTCCCCGGCTTTTGCGGCCTGCTTCTGTTCGTTCCCGCCCCCAGACCTGCCAGTCAGGAGAGGGGCGGGACGCTGGCCACTTCTATGAATCGGTCGCGCCGGCCGCTGGAACTGCGGCGCGGCTGGCACTTGTGGTGCGCCGGGGACTTCAGCGTGGCCCGCGCTTTTACGGCGGCCGCGCTGTTAACTCGAGTCCCCGGCTTCTGGGCCTAGTCTCCCTTCGTTACCGCCCACAGCCCTGACAGTCAGGGTAGGGGCGTGACGCTGCATAGAGCAGAGCTGAGAGCTGGAGTATGTTTTGCATACTCCACCCCTCTCACTGTGTGCACTGTGAATCCGGATTCCCGCACTTTCTCAGGCACGCCCACGGCTTCCTTCTCTACAAGGACACCGGCAGCCATTAGTGTCAGTTTCTGTACGATACAGAGACAAGTGTGGAAGACCCTGGCATTCTGATAGTCACACAATCGCTGTAACAGGCGTTAAGCAGCACCTGTGGTGCTAACCCCACTAGTGCAGAAGTGCACTTATAGATATGCTTGTACTATATACATTGCACTGTTTGGTCGCACGTTGTATATACCCTCCTGGATTATGCGGAGGAGTTATCAGCATATTCTCTGTGTAAAACAAAGGTGCAGAACCACATGTTTTTCTATACAGCTGGTACAGCATGTACGGCTATACGGCCGGCAGGTACATAGACTCCCATTGTATGCACTAATGGCCAGGGGATGAGGACGGTGTCTGCAGTATTTACTGACAGTTTTTCTGAGACTATGGCTATGATACTAGAAGCCTAGCAGTCCGGACATGTCTCTCACAATATGGGCACTGTTGAATCATTGATCCATGGCCCCCCTCAGTGTGAATAACTAACAGCTCCGGGAATGTCACACGCATCCCAGAGTCACGGCTCTGCACGGACGTCAGTCCCAGACAGCCTAAGTGGGCTCGCTATGAGCGGCCTCGGTTTCATCAGGGTCCTAACAGAAGGACTCGCTGTGTAATGAGGCGGAAGTAGCGGCTCAGGATTCTGATCCTGAGACCGCTCTCAATCTGGATACACCTGATTGTGACGCCATAGTAAATAATCTTATAGCGTCCATCTATAGAATGTGGGTTATTTCTCACAGCTCCTCCAGTGGAGGAGTCAGCTTCACGTATTTTTCTGGACCACTCTGCCTTCAGAGAGGCAGTCCAGGAACACCACGCTTATCCAGATATGCGCTTCTCCAAACGGCTTAGGATACACGTTATCCCTGTCCCCTGACTTGGTCAAGGACTGGACCCAATGTCCCGAGCGGCATCCTCCAATCTCCAGGCTTGTAGCTAGATCCATAGTTGCAGTGGGAGATGGAACTGCATTTGTTTCTTACGCGATTCAGGTTGTCCTGGACTCTGCGAACCGTGCGGCGGTAGCCTCCGCTACTCCGTGTTTTTAAGCAGAGCCTGGTCTCCTCGTTAAGTGAATGGAAGGCAGATTCTGCTTCCAAAAAAGGTTGCCTAACCAGTTGCCTTTTTCTGCTGACCGACTGTTTGGTGAGCGTTGGATGTAACCATCAAACAGTCCAGGGGTAAGGATTCATCCTTTCCTCAGCCCGGACACAACAAACCCCAACAGAGCAAGAGGCAGTCGGGGTTTTCGGCCTTTTCGAGGCTCGGGCAGGTCCCATTTTTCCTCGTCCAATGTGGACTCAAAAGGATCAGAGGAGCTAAGATTCTTAGCGGGCTCAGTCTCGCCCAAAAAAGCGACAGTCTGAAAACCCGCTTCCAAGGCGGCTTCCTCATGACTTGCGGCCTCGGTCGGTAGCAGGCTCTCCCGCCTTGGCGATATTTAGCTGCCATAGGTCAATGACCATTGAGTGTGAGACATTCTGTCTCACGGGTACAGGATAGAGCTCACTTCTCGTCCTCCAACTCGATTCTTCAGAATTTCTCCACCTCCCGGCCGGGCCGCTGCTCTTCTGCAAACAGGGTGCACTCTATAGGCAGAAAGAGTGATGACCCCCGTTCCTCTTCAGGAACAAGGTCACGGTTTTTACCCCAAATTCTTTGCGGTACCTATAACAACGGGCCGTTCCGTCCCGTTCTGGATCTAAAAATGCTCAGCAAGCTCGTGGACACCAGGCGGTTCCGGATGGAATCCCTCCGCCATGTCATCGCCTCAAGGTCCCAAGGATATTTCCTAGCATCATTAGGCATCAAGGATGCTTATCCACACGTGCCGATTGATCCAGAGCACTAGCGTTTCTACGCTTCGTTATAGGAGACGAACACCCTCTGTTCGTAGCTCTACCTTCCGGCTAGCGACAGTCCAACTGGTCTTCGCCAAGGTCAGGGCAGCAGTAGTCACAGTCCTGCACTCTCAGGGTCACTCTGTGGTCCCGTATTTAGACGATCTACTTGTCAAGGCACTCTCTTAGGAAACATGCCAACACTGCCCGAACGTTGCGCTGGAGACTCTCTAGAGTTTTGGGTGGATCATCAACTTTTTAAAGTCAGATCCGACCCCGACCCTATCGATAACATATCTAGGCATAGAGTTTCTTACTCTCTCAGCGATAGTGAAGCTGCCGCTAGACAAACAGCATTCACTACGGGCTGCAAGCTCTTCTTTAAGAACCAGTCGCACACATTGAGACGCCTCATGCACTTCCTACGTAAGATGGTAGCAATGGAGGCAGTTCCTTTCGCGCAGTTTTACTGCGTCCACTACAATGGGACATTCTCCGCCAATGGGACGAGGAGTCGACGTCCCTCAACAGAGTCGTCGTTCTTTCTCAGGCGGCCAAGGAATCTCTACGGTGGTGGCTTCTTCTCACCTCTTGGTCAAAAAGAAGGTCCTTCCTATCCCCGTCCTGGGCGATAGTTACGACAGACGCGAGTCTATCAGGGTGGGGAGCAGTTTTTCTCCACTACAGCGCTCAGGGTACGTGGACTCAGCAAGAGTCCACTCTTCAGATCAATGTTCTTGAACACAGAGCAGTGTATCTTGCCCTACAATCCTTCCAACAGCGGCTGGAAAGCAAGCATATCCGACTTCAGTCGGACAGCTCCACAGCGGTGGCATACATCAACCACCAAGGAAGAACGCGCAACCGGCAAGCCTTCCAGGAAGTCCGGCAGGTTCTGATGTGGGTGGAAGACACGGCATCCACCATATCCACAATTCACATCCCAAGTGTGGAAACTAGGAAGCTGACTTCCTAAGTCGCTGAGGTGTGGCCGAAAGAGTATGGTCTCCTCACCCGGACGGGTTTCAGGAGATCTGGCGCCGCTGACAGAGGCCGGACGTCGATCTAATGGCGTCACGGCACAACAACAATGTGCCAGCTTCATGGCACGGTTTCACAATCATCGAGCTCTGGCGGCAAACGCCTTAGTTCAGCATTGGTCGCAGTTCCAGCTACCTTAGGTGCCACCTCTGGCATTGTTGCCCAGAGTACTGCGCTAGATCAAGACCGACTGCGGCCGCGCCATCCTCGTCGCTACAAATTGGCCGAGGATGTTGTGGTACTCGGTTCTGTGGTGCCTCACGGTAGGCTAACCGGGGGCACTACCAGACCAATCAGACTGGCTGTCTCAAGGGCCATTCTTCCATTTGAATTCTACGGCCCTCAACCGGATGGTGTGGCATTGAGTCCTGGAACCTAGTGTCGTCAGGATTACCTCAGGACGTGGTTGCCACCATGAGACAGGCTAGCATACCAACGTCCGCCAAGATTGACCACAGGACGTGGAAGATGTTCTTATCTCGGTGCTCGGCGCAGGGTGTTTCTCCCTGGCCGGTTGCATCGTCTATGTTTCCTTCCTTCCTGCAATCTAGGTAGGAAAATGGGTTGTCGCTCAGTTCCCTTTAGGGACAAGTCTCAGCGCTATCTGTATTTTTTCAGAAACGACGACTTCCTCAGGTACGCACGTTCCTACGGGGAGTTTGTCTTCTCAGCACTCCGTACAAGCGGCCGTTAGAGCCCTGAGATCTGAACAAGGTTCTAATTGCTCTCCAGATGCCGCCTTTCGAGCCTTTGAAGGATGTCTCCCTTCCCGTTTTTCACGGGAAGTGGCCTTCTAGTAACGGTCTCGTCTCTTAGGAGAGTTTCCGAGCTAGCAACGCTCTCATACAAACTCCCTTCCTGGTCCTTCACCAGGACAGGGTAGTTCTGCGTCCGGTTCCGGAATTTCTCCCTAAGGTGGTATCCCATTTTCATATCAATCAGGATATCACCTCACCTTCTTTGTGTCCTCGTCCAGTCCATCAATTTCAGAAAGATTTGCATCTGTTGGTTCTGGTGAGAGCACTCAGGTTCTACTTCCCGCATGGCGCTCCTGCGCCACCCGGATGCACTCTTTGTCCTTGTCGCTGGTCGGCGTAAACAGTCGCAAGCTTCCAGATCCACCCTTGCTCGGGGGCTCGAGGAACCAATTCTTGAAACCTACAGTTCTACTGGGCTTCTGGTTCTCTCAAGGCCGAAGGCCCATTCTACCAGAGCCGTGGGTGCATCCTGGGCATTACGGCACCAGGCTACGGCTCAGCAGGTGTGTCAGGCACCCACCTGGTCGAGTCTACTTACTTTTACCAAGCATTATCAGATGCATACCTACGCTTCGGCAGACGCCAGCCTAGGTAGATAAGTCATTCAGGCGGCGGTTGGCCACCTGTAGGAGAGGGCCGTTTGACGGCCCTATCATGAGGTATTCTTTTACCCACCCAGGGATTGCTTTTGGACATCCCAATTGTCTGGGTCTCCCAATGGAGCGACAAAGAAGAAGGGAATTTTGTTTACTTACCGTAAATTCCTTTTCTTCTAGCTCCAATTGGGAGACCCAGCACCCGCCCTGTTTTCTCGGGGTTTTTCTGTTTTTTCGGGTACACATGTTGTTCATGTGGTATGGTTCAGTTCTCCGATGTTTCCTCGGATTGAATTGGTCTTTAAACCAGTTATTGGCTTTCCTCCTTCTTGCTTTGGCACTAAAACTGGTGAGCCAGTGATCCCACTGGGGGTGTATAGCCAGAAGGGGAGGGGCCTTACACTTTTAAGTGTAATACTTTGTGTGGCCTCCAGAGGCAATAGCTATACACCCAATTGTCTGGGTCTCCCAATTGGAGCTAGAAGAAAAGGAATTTACGGTAAGTAAACAAAATTCCCTTCTTTCATGGGACAACATTGAAGATATGACACCTTGATGCAATGTAAAGTAGTCAGTGTACAGCTTGTATAACAGTGTAAATTTGGTGCCCTCTAAATAACTCAATACACGGGCATTAATGTCTGAACCACTAGCAACAAAAGTGAGTACACCCCTAAGTGAAAGTGGCCAAATTGTGCCCAATTAGACATTTGCCATCCCTGGTGTCATGTGACTCATTAATGATACAAGGTTTCAGGTGTGAAGGGGGGGGGGGGCAGGTGTGTTAGATTTGGTGTTATCACTCACACACACTTTCATACTGGTCACTGGAAGATTAACCCCTTAACGACCGCGGGCCGTAAAATTACGTCCTAGCGGTCATAATGTTACTGCCCGCGGTCTGCCGGCGGCAGCATGCTGCGATCGGCGCACATCTCAGCTGATTTTCACAGCTGAGATGTGTGCCTGCTAGGCACGAGCAGAATCGTTATCTGCTCGTGCCGTTTTAACCCCTTAAATGGCGCTGTCAATATGTGATAGCGCCATTATAAGCGCGATCGCGGTAAACTTTTACTTACCGCCCGATACCGGAAGTCACGTGACGCGATCACGTGACTTCCGATAGTTGTCACGGTAGCACAGGGTCGTGTGATGACTCCTGTACTACACATGAATTGCTTTCACTTTCGCTGTGCCCGCGGCACAGCAAAAGATAAAGAGAGCGTATCTGCTGTTTACAGCTGTAGAGTTGTGATCAGCAGATACTGCAGAGCGATCGGATTGCTGATCGCAATAGCCCCCTAGGGGGACTAGTAAAATAAAAAAAAAGTTAAAAAAAAAAGTTTTAAAAAAATTAAAAAAAAACCTAAAAGTTCAAATCACCCCCCATTTGCCCCATTGAAAATTAAAAGGTTAAAAAAATAAAAAATATACACACATTTGGTATCGCCGCGTTCAGAAACGCCCAATCTATCAAAATATAAAATCAATTAATCTGATCAGTATACGGCGTAGCGGCAAAAAAATTCTCAAACACCAAAATGACGTTTTTTTGTCGCCCCAACTTTTTCGGTCAAACTTCCGATTTTTTTTTTTTTTTTTTTTTTTTTTTTTTTTTTTTTTTTTTACCCCTCATATAAAAGTAAACCTATACATGTTTGGTGTCTACGAACTCGCACTGACCTGTGGCATCACACCCACATATCAGTTTTACCATATAGTGAACACAGTGAATAAAATATCTCAAAAACAATAGTGCTATCGCACCTTTTTTTGCAATTTTTCTGCATTTGGATTTTTTTTGCCTTTTTCCAGTACACTATATGCTAAAACGTATGGTTTCATTTACAAGTACAGCTCGTTCTGCAAAAAATGAGCCCTCACATGACCCATATTGACTGAAAAATAAAAAATTTACGTCTCTCAGAAAAAGAATGGCGAAAAAAAAAACAAAGCGAAAAATCGGCCGGTCGTGAAGGGGTTAACATGGCTTCTCATGGTAAAGATTACTTTGAGGATCTGAAAAAAAAATGTTGTTCTACATAAAGATGGCCTAGGCTATAAGAAAATTGCCAACACCCTCAAACTTAGCTGCAGCATGGTGGCCAAGACAATGCAGTGGTTTAACAAAACAGGTTGCACTCAGAACAGGCCTCACCATGGTTGACCAAAGAAGTTAGAGTGCCCCATACTCAATGTCATATCCAGAGGTTGTCTTTTCATAATAGACTTATGAGTGTTGCCAGCATTGCTGCAGAGGTTAGAATGGTGGGGGTGTCAGCCTGTCAGTGCTCAGACCATATGCCATACATCGCACAATACATCAAATTTGTCTGCATCATATTCGTCTCAGAAGAAAGCCTCTTCAAAAGATGTCCAAGAAAGTCCTCACAGTTTGCTGAAGACAGGCAGACTAAGGGGTACTTTACACGCTGCGACATCGCTGCCGATATATCGTCGGGGTCACGTCGTTAGTGACGCACATCCGGCGCCGGTAGCGACATCGCAGCGTGTAAAACAAATTAGCGATGATCAACGAGCTCAAAAACGTGCAAAATCGTTGCTCATTGACACGTCGTTCATTTCCATAATATCGGTGCTGCTGCAGGTACGATGTTGTTTGTCGTTCCTGCAGCAGCACATATCGCTATGTGTGACGCCGCTGGAATGACAAACATCTCCTTACCTCCGTCCACCGGAAAAGGAGGAAGGAAGGAGGTGGGCGGCATGTTCCGGCCGCTCATTTCCGCCCCTCCTTTTCTATTGGGCGGCTGTTCAGTGACGCTGCTGTGACGTCGCTGCGACTCTAAACAAACCGCCCCCTTAGAATGGAGGCGGTTCACCGGTCACAGCGACGTCGCAGAGCAGGTATGTGCGTGTGACACTGCCGTAGCGATAATGTTCGCTACGGCAGTGATCACCACATATCGGCCGTGTGATGGGGGCGGGTGCAATCGCGCTCGACATTGCTAGCGATGTCGCAGCGTGTTAAGTACCCCTAAGGCTATGTGCGCACAGTGCGTTTTTCGCTGCGTTTTTGCGCGTTTTTCGGGTGCGTTTTTGGCCTCAAAACTGCAGGACTTTGCTTCCCCAGCAAAGTCTATGAGTTTTCATTTTTGCTGTCCGCACACATCTGTTTTTTTTTTTACCTGTGTTTTTGAGTTAAAAAAAAAAAAGGACATGTCAGTTCTTTCCTGCGTTTTTCTGCGTTTTCCCCCCATGCAATGCATTGGAAAAACGTAGCAAAACGCAGAGATCAAAACGCAGCAAAACGCAGCCAAAAACGCACCAAATCGCGGCAAAAACGCATGCGTTTTTTTATGCGTTTTTTCGACGCAGGTGCGTTTTTGTGCGTTTTTAGCGGCCAACAACGCAGCGTCAAAAAGACGCAGTGTGCGAACCTAGCCTTAGGCCATGGAGTGCTGGAACCATGTCCTGTGGTCTGATGAGACCAAGGTCAACTTATTTGGTTCAGGTGGTGTCAAGTGTGTGTGACAGCAAACAGGTGAGGAGTACAAAGAAAAGTGTGTCTTGCCTCCAGCCAAGCATGATGGTGGGAGTGTCATGGTTTGGAGCTGTATGGTGCTGCTGGTTGTGGTGAGCTACAGATCATTGAGGGAACCATGAGTGGCAACATGTTCTGTGGTATACTGAAGCAGAGAATGAGGCCTCCCTTCAGAAACTGGACCACAGGTCAGTATTCCAACATAACGACCCCAAATAAATCTCCAGGATGACCACTGTCTTACTAAAGAAACTAAGGGCAAAGGTGCTGGACTGGCCAAGCATGTCTCCAGACCTATAGCCTATTGAGCATCTGTGGAGCATCCTCAAAAGGAAGGTGAAGGAGGGCAAGGTCTCAAACATCCACCAGCTCCGTGATGTCATCATGGAGGAGTGAAGAGGATGCAGCCGCTCCTGTGAAGTTCTAGTGAACTCCATGTCCAAGAGAGTTAAGACAGAGCTTGAAAATAATGGTGGCCACACACAATAGTCAGTTTCGGCACAATTGGTCCATTTTCACTTAGAGGTGTACTCACATCTGTTGCTAGTGATTTAGACATTAATGGCTGTGTGTGGAGTTAATAAGAAGACACCAAATTTACACTGTCATGCAAGTTATACAATGACTACTTTACATTGTACAAAGTGTCATATCTTCAGTGTTGTCCATGTAAAGATATAATAAAATATTTACAAAAATGTGAGGGGTGTACTCATTTTTGTGATATACCGCACATGTTCAGTGCACCTTGCAATTCATTTTATTTACAACGAAAGACACCGCACCTTCCGCTATTGGTCATACATCAGAACAAGATGGGCAGTGCGGTGGAGGAGAATGATCAGTAATGGGACATGTCACCAGACGGTGCTCCCGGGAGATACATTTGTTTCACCCTTTCTGTTGGGTAAAAAGAAATGTCATGCAATGGGTAATAATTGTGGCGGCCGGTGTGATCTCCACCTCTGGTGCAATTTTCCGATTAGTAATGCACCTCATACACAGTATTGATAGGTGAAAACCACGGTTGTGCATGAATAAGTGACGACGCTCTGGATTACATTTATTTCAGAGGCAGAACACGGATATGCTTCCATATTACCCTGTGACACTGCTACACCCGGTAGGAGAAAACGGCAGAGGACCACCAGCAACCCGGACAACGTGAGGTAAGAGCCGGCAGCAGCTGTCCAGTCTATTACATTAGCTGTGGCATCCGTCCATAATCGGGCCAGAAGTGTAAAATACTCCATTCTTATTCCCGTTATCAATGAAGTTGTGTTCAGGATGGGCTCGCTGAAGAGAGGAGCCACATGGACGTTTAACTAGCCACGTAATAAGCTTGTGGCATTCCCCCAGGTCGTCTATTCCAGGATTTCCTCTTTGCGAATGATGGCCAGCGTTTACCCTGCGTTATACTATCATTCTCCAGAAACACACGTTTATCTCTGATTCGTGCAGTTATTCTCACTAGTTACACTGTTTACCTTCTCATGTACTTTCAGGTCTGTCCACAATGAGCTAGAGAAACACCGGTGAGTGACTTGATAATTTGGCATTTCTTTTCTTCCATCTTACTGTATGCACCCTTCTGCGCACCTGCGGGAGTGTATGGAGCTGGTGTTGGCTGGATATGGCACTAGCTGTGGTCAGAGACTCCTTAGATGCCACGGTCAGTCGTTACATGCCTCCGTTCCATTGGAGTGTACGGACAGGTTTGTCTGCCAGTCTCTGCCTGATGTGGCTCTGCCACTGCTGGGCACTCTAGCTCGGTGGCATTGATTCACTTTGAACCATCTGAAGTCTAGTCTGACCACTACTCCATTACATAATTTCCTCTGATCTGTGGGATGACCCCCATCAAACCTCCTGATCACTCCTATTCTAACACAGCTCCACCTTGGAGCATGCTGGAATTCCCCTTTAAAGGGAACCTGTCACCGTGATTTGTCCCTTTATGAGCTGCGGCCGCCACCAGTGAGCTCTTGTATACAGCATGGTATAATAGTGTATATAAGAGCCCAGGCCACTGTATAAAGTAAAAAACAGCTTTTATTATACTCGCCTGCGCCTGTGGGTCCGATGGGCATCGCTGCTCTTGAGTCCAGCGCCTCCTCTCTTCAGTCCATCGCCATCCTCCTTCTCAGTTCTGTGTGGATGACGCGTCCTCCTTCTTGCACACACAGCCCTCGATGGTGCTCCTGCACAAATGCACTTTCATGTGCCCTGCTGAGGGCAGCGCAAAGTACTGTAATGTACAAGTGCGGGGAAGGGTTAAAGCCGCATGTGCACTACAGTACTTAGCGCTGCCCTTAGCCGGGCAGATCAAAGTGCGGTTCCGCAAGAGCATCATCAAGGGCTGTGTGTGGATGATGTAGGACGCGTCATCTACACAGAGCTGGGCAGGAGGACACCGATGGATGGAGAAAAGGAGGCGCAGGACTGGAGAACAGCGACATCCATCGGACCGGACCCCTTGGTGAGTATAATAAAGGTGATTTTACATTATACAGAGTGGCCTGGGTTCTTATATACAGTATTCTATAATGCTGTATATAAGAGCTCACTGGTGGTGGCCGCAGCTTATAAGGGAAAACCTGGTGACCGGTTCCCTTTAACCCCTTGCCTCCACAGCCAATTTTCATGTTTGCACGATTCCCTCCTCTTCTTACAAGCTGTAACTTTTTTTTTTTTTTATTTATTTTTTATTTTTCAGTCATTATACAGATTGTTTTTTTTTGTTTTTTGTTTTTTTACACCACAAGTTTTAGTTTGGATTGACATAATTTATTTTACCATACAATGTACTGGGGAACGGGGAAATTATTCCAAGTAGGATGGAATGGCGAAAATAATGCAACTTCACCACTGTATTGTTTTGAGGGTGTTCATTGTATTGTTTTGAGGGTGTTCATTGTATACAGGAATCAAGGTTCTCCATGACTTTGTCACCATTTTCTGAGATTTGTTATGATTTTAGTTTTCCATCACAAGAACTGTGAGGAGCGACCGCCCGATGGCAACTGCTGGGGCATACAATATTTTTTTTAATTTATTTATTTTTTTGCGAGTTATCGTGATTGAAAAATCACAATTCTGGCATTTTTTCCTCTTCACATTTATTGCAATTGTTAATTAATATTAGATTTTTATAGGCCAACCTTTACAGATCCAGCTATATCAAATGTTTTGTTTTTTGTTTTTTTTATTTGTAATGGGGGAAAGTGGATAGTGATGGGCGAGCACCAACTAATCAGGAGCCTCGCCCGAATGTTTTGTTAAGATCGAGTTTGGGTTCTGATATAACGCGAACTTGTGTCCGAACGCCAAACTCGGGCTTTATAGTTAAGTGATGGGGTGGGGGGGCTGTAAAATAAAGAATATAGCTAATAATAAACATTGTCTTTATACTTGGAGATCCCGCGACGCGTCCTGCAAACTGTCTCCTGGCCGCTTCTGCTTTCGCGCCCGATCATTGCTGTGCCCCCGAGTGACCACCACTGAATAAAGGACCTTCCATCACATCATAGCCATGTGACCAGTTTGGTGTGAATGTTGTACAGACAGTGGCTTAGGCTGCTTTCACACCTCCGGTTTCTGCAATGCGGCACACTCCGGCACTTTGCAGGAAAATCGCAACCGGTTTTTTTTTTTTTTTCTGCCGGTTGCGTTTTTTCTGCATAGACTTTAATTTGTGCCGCAAGGCCTTGCGTTCCATCCGTTTTTTGCCGCATGCGGCAGATTTAGCCGATGCGGCGGCCAGATGGAAGGAACGTTGCCTAGCACGTTTTTTCGTGCGGCAAAAAAAAACGCATCGCGCCGCATTTGGCCGATGCGGCGCATTTTTCAATGCATGCCTATGGCGGCCGGATGCGGCGCGATGCGGCAAAAACCGCATCCGGCCGCCGGATGCGGTTTTTGCTACGGCGCATGCTCAGTAGCATGCCGCAAGCGGCAAAAACCGGACGGGCCGCATGGGAAAAACTTATGCAAAGGATGCGGTGTTTTCACCGCATCCGTTGCATAGCTTGCACAGCCGGATTGAGCCGCAGAGCTCAAGCCGGATGTGTGAAAGCAGCCTTACAGACTGGTCACATGGCTATGACGTCATGGAAGGTCCTGTTAAATGAACTTTGACGGTCACTGTGCGAGTGTCGCATTGCATCACCCGACACGGCGCACACTCTCCCGAGAGGAGCAGGTCGGCTACATGTATTTCCATGCAGCTGAAGCGCTCCTTTCCTGAGAGCATCAGGCCGTGCAAGTTGATGCAATGCGAGACGCAAGTGGTATCATCCCCTCACTGTCAGCCTGCTTCTCATTCTGTACAGTCAGATTAAGCAGAACCGACATGGCTCTCTCTGCATCTCACTCTGTATAGACTCTGTCTGTACAGAGTGATGAAGCAGAGATGACAATGCTCTACCTGTGGACTACGTTAGACTAAGGATTTTTTTTTTTTATAACAAAGATGGAGTCTCTAAATGTTTGTTTTTTTTAATTATTATTATTATTATTATTATTATTTCTAATAAAAAAACCTTTTGGACTTTTTTTTTTTTTTTTTTTTTTTAACTGTTTACTAGAAATTCATGGTAGCCATGTTTAATTTGGCGTGACACCATAAATTTCGGGCTTAGTACCACCTGAGAATAAAAAGCTGGTATTAACCCCTTTATTATTCATCGTGCCACTGCCACCAGGGTGTTGGACAAGCCAGGAAAATCGCATGGAAGTGGCGCTAAGAAACAATGCGCCATTTCCAGGGGCGGCTGCAGGGAATCCCAGCCCACAGCTGCCTGGTATTACCTGACTGGTGATCAAAATACGGTGGCAGCCCACACATTATTTTTTTTTTTTTAATGGTATTCACTGCACTGCTCGTCACTCGGCAGTCTTCGGCACAGTGATGTCACAGCCGTGTGACCAGTCTGTACAACATTCACACCAGGCTGGTCACATGGCTGGGGATGTCATGGAAGGTGCTTTAGGCAGTGGTGCTTACTGGGGGGCAAAGCAATAATCGTAAGCAGAAGCGGCCGGGAGACAGTCTGCAGGACGCGTTGCGGGACCTGTAAGCATGATCATAATGTTTTTTTAATAATGTGCCCCCCTTTTTTTTTTTTTTAAAACAGCCCCTAGAACTACACGAGCTTCCCAGAAAACTTTACTGTTCGGGTTTGCCCATCCCTAAAAGTGGGGTGAATTAAACTATTAGGGTATTTTTTTTTTTGTTTATTTGTTCGTTTATTTCAGCACTGTTGTGGTGCTTTAAATGTAAATACCCGGTCTTATACTCTCCTACCACCCTCCTCATCTGTTTCCAGTGTCACTCCCATCAGTCTCTTGGGATTTGTGACCTCCGGTGCAGTCCACCTCGATACAGCTCTATCACAGCCTCGCTCTAGCTCTCATAGAGGTGCATTTGGAGCTTGTGACTTATGACTTCCAGCCAGTCAGAGGTTACTGCGACAAGATGGCGCTGCGGAACCTTGCCTTGGAGGGGGGTTACAAAAACGCTGAATTTCAGGAAAGCAAAGTTTGATCAGCTTAGAGAAGACCTTCGCCAAATTGATTGGGACAATGTCCTCAAAAATGGGAGCACAGAAAATAAGTGGGAAATTTTTAAATCGGTATTAAACACCCACTGCGAGCGAGCCATGCCATACGGAAATAAAAGGGCTAGGAACAGGAGAAAACCAATGTGGCTAAATAAGGATGTAAAAGGGGCAATGAATAATAAGAAAGAGGCATTTAAAAAGCTAAAACAAGAAGGCAGCGAAGAAGCATTAAAAAGATATAGAGAAAAAAATAAAATGTGTAAAAAAAACAAATACATTTAGCAAAAGTAGAAACTGAGAGACTCATTGCTAAGGAAAGCAAAACAAATCCCAAACTATTCTTTAATTATATAAGCAGAAAAAAGATTAAAATTGATGGTGTTGGCCCTTTAAAGAATAATGAGGGTAAAATCATAGAAAGCGATGTGGGAAAAGCAAATGTTTTAAATACTTTTTTCTCAACTGTGTTCACACAGGAAAAGCATATGCCACGGGAAATGCAGAGTGACCATGTAAACGCTTCATTAAGTATGACCTGCCTAACCCAGGAAGAAGTGCAGAACCGACTTAGTAACATTAAAATTGACAAATCACCAGGCCCTGATGGCATTCACCCTCTGGTATTAAGGGAGTTAAGTAATGTGATAGACAGGCCTCTATTCCTTATATTTAAAGACTCTATAGAAACCGGGTCTGTTCCACTGGATTAGCGGCTAGCAAACGTGGTACCAATATTCAAAAAAGGGTGTAAAAGGGAACCTGGAAACTATAGGCCGGTAAGCTTAACATCTGTTGTGGGTAAAGAAGGGAATTTTGTTTACTTACCGTAAATTCCTTTTCTTCTAGCTGTTTCTCCTTCCCATGTGCATAACCTTACACTTATCTGTGTTAAACCTCATTTGCCATTTTTCAGCCCAATTCTCCAATTTACTCAAATCCATCTGTAGTTGCAAACTGTCCTCCTTTGTGTTAACTACCTTACATAGTTTTGTATCATCTGCAAATACTGATATTTTATTCTGTAAACCATCCACCAGATCATTAATAAATATATTAAATAGTAGGGGGCCCAATACAGACCCCTGTGGTACCCCACTAGTAACCCTGGCCCAATCTGAGTGTGCGCCATTAATAACCACTCTTTGTTTTCTACCACTAAGCCAGCTACCTACCCATCTACACACATTTTCCCCGAGCCCAAGCTCTCATTTTATTTAGCAGTCTTATGTGGGACAGTGTCAAATGCTTTACCGAAGTCGAGATAAATGACATCCAATGATTCTCCTCGGTCCATGTGAGAGCTTACATCCTCATAGAAGCTGATCAGGTTAGTTTGACAGGAGCGATCCTTCATAAATCCATGTTGATATGGAGTTAAACAATTATTAACATTGAGACATTCCATAATAGTATCCCTTAAAAACCCTTCAAACATTTTTGTCGCTCCATTGGGAGACCCAGACAATTGGGTGTATAGCTTCTGCCTCCGGAGGCCACACAAAGTATTACACTTTAAAAAGTGTAACCCCTCCCCTCTGCCTATACACCCTCCCGTGGACCACGGGCTCCTCAGTTTTGGTGCAAAAGCAGGAAGGAGGAAACTTATAAATTGGTCTAGGGTAAATTCAATCCGAAGGATGTTCGGAGAACTGAAGACCATGAACCAAAAGAACAACCAGCCCAAAGGGCACAGGGGCGGGTGCTGGGTCTCCCAATAGGAGCTAGAAGAAAAGGAATTTACGGTAAGTAAACAAAATTCCCTTCTTCTTTGTCGCTCCATTGGGAGACCCAGACAATTGGGACGTCCAAGAGCAGTCCCTGGGTGGGTAAAAGAATACCTCAATAAAAAGAGCAGAAAACGGCCCCCTCTTACAGGTGGACAACCGCCGTCTGAAGGACTCGCCTACCTAGACTGGCGTCTGCTGAAGCATAGATATGCACTTGATAGTGCTTCGTGAAAGTGTGCAGACTAGACCACATAGCTGCCTGACACACCTGCTGAACCGTTGCCCGGTGCCGCAGTGCCCAGGACGCACCTACAGCTCTGGTAGAATGGCCTTTCAGCCCTGAAGGGAGCGGAAGCCCCGAAAAACTGTAGGCCTCGAGAATCTGTTCCTTGATCCACCGAGCCCAGGTCGACTTGGAGGCCTGAAAGTCCATACGCTGGCCAGCGACAAGGACAAAAAAGCGCATCTGAACGGCGCAGGGGCGCCGTGCGAGACACGTAGAACCGGAGTGCTCTCACTAGATCCAAAGAGTGCAAAACCTTTTCACACTGGTGAATTGGATTAGGGCAACAGGAAGGCAAGGAGATATCCTGATTTAGATGAAAAGGAGATACCACCTTAGAGAGAAATTCCGGGACAGGACGAAGAACCACCTTATCCTGGTGGAAAACCAGGAAGGGAGCCTTGCATGACAGCGCTGCAAGCTCAGACACTCTCTGAAGAGATGTGACTGTCACCAGGAAGGCCACCTTCTGCGAAAGACGGGAGAGGGGAAAGCCGTTATCAGCGCACCAGACTTGCCAAGACCTGTAATAGATCTTGGCGGACGTTGGCTTCCTGGCTTGTCTCATGGTGGCAATGACATCCTAAGATAACCCTGAAGACTCTAGCAGTCAGGGACCAATGGCCACGTAGTCAAGTTGAGGGCCACAGAATTCAGATGGAAAAAACGGGCCTTGTGACAGCAAGTCTGGGCGGTCTGGAAGTGCCCACGGTTGACCCACCGTGAGATGCCACAGATCCGGATACCACGACCGTCTCGGCCAGTACTGGAGCGACGAGAATGGCGTGACGGCAGTCGGACCTGATCCTGCGTAGTACCCTGGGCAGCATCGCCAGAGGGGGAAACACATAAGGCAGTCGAAACTGCGACCAATCCTGGACTAAAGCGTCCGCTGCCAGAGGTCTGTGATCCTGAGACCGTGCCATGAAGGCCGGGACCTTGAGAGATCGACGTCCTGCGTTCCCCAGCGGCGATGGATCTCTCGAAGCACTTCTGGGTGCAGAGACCATTCCCCCGCGTCCATGCCCTGACGACTGAAAAAATCTGCTTCCCAGTTTTCTACGCCCGGGATGTGAACTGCGGAGATGGTGGAGCCTGTGGTTTCCACCCACTGCAGAATCCGCCAGACTTCCTGGAAGGCTTGACGACTGCGAGTGCCGCCTTGGTTCGCGAACGGCACTGCCTCCATAGCTGCAACCATCTTCCCCAGGAAGTGCATGAGGCGCCTTAAGGGGTGTGACTGACTCCGAAGAAGTGATTGCACCCCCGCCTTCAAAGAAAGCTGTTTGTCCCTGGAGAGTCGCCAGAGCGACGGCAAGGCTTTGTTGACACGCCACCTGAGAAGGGGCCCAGAGGTTCTGAAGAAACGAGCCGCAGGACGAGAACTGAACTCTATCCTGTAACCATGAGACAGAATGTCTCTCACCCATCGGTCTTGAACTTGTGGCCACCAGGCGCCGCCAAAGCGGGAGAGCCTGCCACCGACCGAGGATGCAGCTAGGGGAGGCCGAGAATCATGAGGAGGCCGTTTTGGAGGCAGTGCCCCCTGCCGCCTTTTGGGGTCGTGACGTGGGCCGTCACGCATATGAGTTCCTCTGGCCTTTCTCCGGCCTGTTGGACGAAGAAGAATATGGCTTGGCGGAGGGACGAAAGGACCGAAACCTCGATTGGATTTTTCTTTGCTGAGGTCTCTTAGGTTTGGACTGGGGTAAGGAGGAGTCCTTTCCCTTGGATTCCTTAATAATATCATCCAATCGTTCGCCAAATAAACGGTCGCCAGAAAAAGGCAAACCAGTTAAGAACCTCTTTGAAGCTGAGTCTGGTTCCCATTCGCGCAGCCACATGGCCCTGCGAACTGCCACGGAGTTAGCATATGCTACAGCCGTGCGGCTAGTGGAGTCCAGGACGGCGTTCATGGCGCAGGACGAAAAGGCTGATGCCCGAGAGTCAAAGACGGAACATGCGGATCAAAATTCCATGTGACAGCATTAAACTCCTTCAGACAAGCCGAGATTGCTTGGAGAGCCCACACGGCTGCAAAGGCCGGGGCGAAAGACGTGCCCGTGGCCTCATAGATGGACTTCACCAAGAGCTCTATCTGTCTGTCAGTGGCATCCTTCAGGGACGAGCCATTTGCAACAGACCCAACGGACCTAGCAGCCAATTTGGAGACTGGAGGATCCATCTTGGGAGAATGAGCCCAACCCTTAACGACTTCAGATGGAAAGGGGTAACGCGTGTCAGTGTGACGTTTAACCCAGCGCTTGTCCGGGACCGCTCCGGGTTTCTGGACAGCATCCCTGAAGTTAGAGTGATCAAAAAAACGTATTGTGTGTACGTTTGGGGAACCGAAACTGGTGTTTCTCCTGCTGAGAAGCCGACTCCTCTACAGGAGGAGGCGGAGGAGAGCGATCCAGCACCTGGTTGGTGGATGAGATAAGATCATTTACTAAGATCATTTACTAAGGTGTCCCCCTCAGGAGTATCAAGGTTAAGGGTGACGTCAGGGCCAGAGCCCTGAGCTCCCCCGTCCGCCTCGTCTTCCTGAGAGTCCTCAAGCTGGGATCCCTAGCAGCGTGAGGAAGTCGGGGAAGAGTCCCAGCGAGACCGCTTAGCCGGTCTTGGACTGCGGTCCGGGCAGGAGTCCTCCGCCTGAGACCTAGGGCTCAACCTGGGAGTGCGCTGCGGCGCTAACCAAGCGGGGCCTGGATGAGATAAGCTAACAGGGCCAGGACCTGTGAAAGGTCCGGTCTGGACTGCAATGCCTCAAGGAGCTTAGAAGACCATTTGTTCATATGAAAATGACTGAGGGCCAACACCGGTGACTCTGTCCCTGCAGCCTGCTCAGGGGGAGCAGGGGGGTCTTCATGATTTGAGGGGCCCACCAGTGCCCGAGGCTCCGGCTGAGCAAGCGAGGCAGGAGTCGAGCATTGCTCACAGTGAGGGTAGGTGGATCCCGCAGGTAACATAGCCCCACAAGAGGTACAGACCGCGAGAAAAACCTGTGCCTTAGTAGCTTTGCTCCTTGGGACGACATGCTGTTGTCTCCTAGGAGAGTGACCACTGAAGGTAAATGTGAATATACAGTCTGTCCGAACAGAAATATATATAATATATACATATGTATCCGGCACCCTAGGGGGACCAGCACCCCACCGGCAGAATGCCAGAAAATAGCCGCCGGAGCTCTCAGGGGAGGAGGGGGCCGAGGGCGGCGCCAGCAAAGAGCGGGAGTCTGGGTTCCCCACAGTGGTCAGTGAGGGGGGAGGAAGACATGCAGGATGTTCCAGCCCTCACATCAGACGTCGGTAATCCCGCCCTTACCCCTGACAGGCAGGCCCGGGGGCGGGATTTTCGCGACTAGGCCGTGGTGAAGCCGGGGACTAAATTTGAGGCCGTGCCCGACCAGCAGGCCCGGTCGGCGCGGAAGTCCACCTGCCTCCTCAGTTTTACAACTACCGCGGCTTCCGGGAGAAGGTGCGCTCCCTGTACAGTCCCCAATGGGGACACAGAGTACCTTTTAAGTAGCAGGGCCCGGTCCCTGGGGTTGAAAAGGCTCCGGTCCGGCAGGTTCCACCAGGGGCTGCGGATGGAGCACGGTCCCAGTAAATGGATGACCGCTCAGGATCCCACTTCTCCCAGAGCCGCATAAGGGATGGTGAAGGAGGTGGCATGTGGCTCCAGCCTTTGTACCCGCAATGGGTACCTCAACCTTAACAACACCGCCGACATAGTGGGGTGAGAAGGGAGCATGCCGGGGACCCCGTGGGGGTCCTCTTTTCTTCCAACCGACAACTAAGTTATGAGAATGCATGAGTGGATGTGTGCCTCCTTCCACACAAAGCATAAAACTGAGGAGCCCGTGGTCCACGGGAGGGTGTATAGGCAGAGGGGAGGGGTTACACTTTTTAAAGTGTAATACTTTGTGTGGCCTCCGGAGGCAGAAGCTATACACCCAATTGTCTGGGTCCCCCAATGGAGCGACAAAAATGTTTGAAGGGTTTTTAAGGGATACTATTATGGAATGTCTCAATGTTAATAATTGTTTAACTCCATATCAACATGGATTTATGAAGGATCGCTCCTGTCAAACTAACCTGATCAGCTTCTATGAGGATGTAAGCTCTCACATGGACCGAGGAGAATCATTGGATGTCATTTATCTCGACTTCGGTAAAGCATTTGACACTGTCCCACATAAGACTGCTAAATAAAATGAGAGCTTGGGCTCGGGCAAAATGTGTGTAGATGGGTAGGTAGCTGGCTTAGTGGTAGAAAACAAAGAGTGGTTATTAATGGCGCACACTCAGATTGGGCCAGGGTTACTAGTGGGGTACCACAGGGGTCTGTATTGGGCCCCCTACTATTTAATATATTTATTAATGATCTGGTGGATGGTTTACAGAATAAAATATCAGTATTTGCAGATGATACAAAACTATGTAAGGTAGTTAACACAAAGGAGGACAGTTTGCAACTACAGATGGATTTGAGTAAATTGGAGAATTGGGCTGAAAAATGGCAAATGAGGTTTAACACAGATAAGTGTAAGGTTATGCACATGGGAAGGAGAAACAGATGCTACGATTACCTACTAAATGGGAAACTGCTGGGGAAATCAGACATGGAAAAAGACTTAGGCATATTAGTCAATAAGAAGCTAAATTGGAGTGCCCAGTGTCAGGCAGCAGCCACCAAAGCAAATAGGGTGATGGGATGCATTAGAAGAGGCACGAGATGAAAACATCATTTTCCCTCTGTACAAATCACTCGTCAGACCACACGTGGAGTATTGTGTGCAATTTTGGGCACCGGTGCTCAAGAAAGACATTACTGAACTTGAAAGGGTTCAGAGGCGGGCTACTAAAATAATAAGTGGAGTGGGTGCATTACAATACACGGAAAGGTTATCAAAATTAGGTCTATTTACTCTAGAAAAGAGAAGACTTAGGGGAGACCTAATAAATATGTACAAATATATCAGAGGGCCATATAGAGATCTCTCCCATGATCTGTTTGTACCAAGGACTGTAACAAGAACAAGGGGGCATTCTCTTCGATTGGAGGAAAGAAAATTCCTACATCAGCATAGAAGAGGGTTCTTCACGGTAAGAGCAGTGAGGCTCTGGAACTCTCTTCCTGGGGAAGTGGTGATGGCCAACTCACTGAATGAATTTAAGAGAGGAATGGATGCTTTTCTTGATAGCAAAAGTATAGAAGGTTATAAATAGCATAATCTTACAGGTAGATAGAAGAGCGACCAAGATTATTAGAGGAATGGGTGGGCTGCAATACCAAGACAGGTTATTAAACTTGGGGTTATTTAGTTTGGAAAACAAAGGCTTAGGGGGGGATCTAATCACAATGTATAAACATATGAGGGGACAGTACAGAGACCTTTCCAAAGATCTCTTTACACCTAGGCCTGCGACTGGAACACGGGAGCATCCGCTACGTCTCGAGGAAAGAAGGTTTAATCATAACCACAGACGAGGATTCTTTACTGTACGAGCAGTGAGACTATGGAACTCTCTGCCGCATGTTGTTGTAATGAGTGATTCACTACTAACATTTAAACAGAGCCTGGACGCCTTTCTTGAAAAATATATTACCAGTTATGTATATTAGATTTTATGACAGGGTGTTGATCCAGGGAAGTAGTCTGATTGCCGTATGTGGAGTCAGGAAGGAATTTTTTTCCCCATTGGAGCTTATTTGACACATTTGGGTTTTTTTTGCCTTCCTCTGGATCAACATGTTAGGCTACGGGTGAACTAGATGGACTTAGAGTCTCCCTTCAACCTTAAAAACTATGAAACTATGGAACCAGAGCGGTGCTGAAAAAGGATTAACATGGCCAGAAGGTGAATATACCATCAGGGACAGGGTAGTGAAGTGCTCTTAATTTTTTTTTTTTTTTTAATTTATACTGCATTCTATATTTCTTAGTCACCTTAGGGGACTTGCAGCTGTGATCATCTGATCGCTTGTACTATACATAGCAGTGCTGAGGCACTGGTATGTATAGCTAAAATCACAGTCTCCTATGAACGCTAGCTTTCACAGGAGAATCCTAATGACAGGCTTAGCATGGTGGTCATCTTCAGCTGTCATAGCAACCCACCAGTGCCCCACAATTATCATAGGTGCACAAATAGGCATGTGGAATGATGCGTCCCCATGCTGGCACATATTAAATGCTTCTGTCATAGATTGACAACGGCAATTTCTATGTTAACCACTGTAGATGGCGCTCCACTCCACCCGCAGCTGTTAGATTCTGTGACGCCGGGTGTTTACGTCCCGGCTCCAAAGAGGCTCACCGCCCATGATCGGAAGTCGCCCACACTTCCAGTCTTGAGCAAAACTCAGAAGCCGGGTGTATTAGGTGTGAAGTGGGCAGGGATTATAGATGTGTATCCAGAACTGCTCGTGGTTCTGGGTGCACTTGGGACCTGATGGGTTCCCTTTTAATGACCACCGAGACGCCTTTTTAGTGGTTGTCATTTAAGGGCCTTATTCCCCAGTGCTGTTTTTTACCGGTTGACAGTTGTGTATTACAGCTGCCACCCACGTTTGGGGCCGATTTACAACAGTTTTTCAGGAGTTAATCATGACTGCGCTATCTAATAGATTGAAATGGTGTTAAAAGATCCCCTTTGACAAGATTGGCACCCCGCGATTATATTCGCAGGTGCCAAACATTCCCATGGTACTTGGAATTCATCTGATGACCCCAGGAAACGGTGGCCTGTTAGATCCTGCTATGAGCAGGTCCCATATTATGCAGTGTAATAGTACTGCAATACAGGAAACCAGCGAGAAAAGAGAAAAATATGTCCCTCAGTGGGTCTAAGTTAAAAAAAAAAAAAAAAAAATCTGTAACAAACGCACAAAAATGACGAAAAGCAGCTTCGCCACTGAAAACGCAGCTTGTGTTTAAACAAAGAAATCTAGACATTGGTTGCACTCATCCAGAACCACCCGATCTATAAATCTCACTTTATTCCGTACAGTGAATGCCAGAAAGGAAATTAAAAACACTCCAAAAATGTCTCCATCATCATCACACAAAAAAGTAATAAAAATCGAATCCATCAAAAAGTTGGATGTAAAAAAAAAAGTGGTAGAAATCAAAACGCTAACTCGCCCCGCAAAAGATATATTCATTATATCAATATGTTCATTCTGCATCTTAAAAATCTGAATAAAAAGCAATAAATAAAATGTTACCAAATAAATCTCCCAACTTGTCGCTCTAAAAATAAGCCCTTATTACAGCCCTCTCCTCCGACAAATAAGTAACAGAATATTGTGACGGAGAAACTGTTTATTATGAAAAAGCATTTTTACAGTCATAGAACTAGAACATAACCCCACAAAACTATTAACCTGGGATCGCGGTCATTGCACCGACACGCAGAATAAATCCCTCCTATCACTAATAATGCATGGTGACCTGCGCAAACATAAGAATTAGTGTTGTACTCTGTTTTTTCTACCTCCCAAAAATTGGGACAAGTCTTGGCACATTTATCCTGCGCTCTTCACTGAACGCTCACGTCGGGGTTTCCCTGGAGATTTCAAAAACCGATTTAGACAAAACCCCAAATGGAACCACTCTCTATATTAGACTCCGTCTGGTCTGTGCTCCAGTGGTGTCCCATCATTTTAGGAGTCTTTTTAAGCACACAAATGTGGACGACCACAGCTCTGTGCACGTCTGAAAAGATGGATCCCATCGGAAGAGACGCCAAATGGTGTCCAAAGTGTCTCCATATGACTCATTGATTCCATCGGACTTTCATCTGAATCACATTGTGAGACTTTTGCACAAAAATTCAGACGTAAGTGCTCAGCACAAAACAGAAGAATGTGATCCCAGCCTCATACTGAAAAACATAAAAAAAAATTATGTACCCCAAAATGTTACCAATAAAACCCCTAACTTATCCTGCACAAACCAGCCCCCACTCGGGTCCATCATCTCACTAGTTGACTTTGTGGAACTTTCTCCCTACTGCATCTCTGGATCTCAGCCACAGTGATCTTGGGGTTCTTCTTTACCCCCCCCTCACCAAGGCTCTTCTCCCACTATTGCTCAGTGTGGCTGGACGGCCCGGTCTAGGAAGAGTTCTGGTGGTCCCAAACTTCTTCCATTTAAAGATTATGGAGGCCACTATGCTCTTAGGAACCTTGAGTACTGCAGAAATTCTTTCTTCAGCGCTCTATTGGGAGACCCAGACGATTGGGGTATAGCTACTGCCCTCTGGAGGCCACACAAAGCACTACATTAAAAGTGCAAGGCCCCTCCCCCTCTGGCTATACCCCCCCGTGGTATCACGGGTTCTCCAGTTTTAGCTTTGTGTGCGAAGGAGGTCAGACATTCCATGCATAGCTCCACAGATTTTAGTCAGCAGTAGCTGCTGACTGTTTCGGATGGAAGAAAAGAGGACACATATAGTGTCCCCAGCATGCTCCCTTCTCACCCCTGGATGGTGTTGTAAGGTTGAGGTACCTATTGCTGGTACAGGGCTGGAGCCTGACATGCTGTTTTCCTTCCACATCCCCTGGTAGGGCTCTGTGGAAGTGGGATCCTGCCGGCCTCTCAGCTCTGATGCCGGGCTCCATCCACAGACCCATTAGAACCTGATGGATTCGGAGCAGGAGTACGATCAGGGACAGGCCCTGCATCATACAGGTACTCCGTGTCCCCGGCAGGCACAGACACACTCCGGGCTGGCTGGGTGTTGTAGTGCGCCGGGGACCGCAACGTGGAGTTGGTGTCCCTACAGATTACTGGGGGACTTTTTTGTGTATGGGAACGCAGCGCCGACCCCCTCTGGACCGGGCGGCGCTGCTGTGACTTGTGGTGCGCCGGGGATCCGCCGTCCGCGCTTTTACGGCGGCGGCGGTTATAAATTTAGTCCCCGGCTTTTTGGGCCTAGGACGCCGGCAGCTCCGATTCGTTCCCGCCCCCACCCTGTCATTCAGGGTAGGGGAGAGACGCTGTTCGCTAGCAGCGACGAGGGCTGGAGCCTGATTTACATGCTCCAGCCCTCTCACTTGGCACAGAGGGAAGCAGGCTTCCCGCTCTTGGCCAGGAACGCCCAGGGCCCGCCCCCCCTTCTTCTCTCGAGACGCCGGCAGCCATTACATGCATGCCTGGCTGGAGGAAGGACGCAAGGCTCTGGGAGACCTGGACTAGGGGCTATCTGGCGACCACACACCCGCTTTTTAAGCGGGCGGTAAGCGATTTTTCTGTGCTGGTCCCTCTAGTGCCTCACTGTGTATCAGTGTACTGGGTACAGATATATAGATATTGTATTTCTTGCACTGTGAGGTGCGCTTCTGGCTGCATATCCCAGATCGCTCTGTGGAAGCAGCAACATGTCATCCTCAAAACGCAAGGCGGCCAAGGCAAAAAGGGCTGTGTACACTGCGTGTGCTGCATGTGGGGCTAATCTACCAGCAGGCTCCGATGACCCCCATTGTGTGCAATGCTCCGACCCGGTGCTGCTTCGCCAGCCGGAGTCAGGAGAGGTAGCGACCCAGGCTGAGACGCTTGTAAGTTCTGCCCCGGTGACAGGGACAGACTTTGCAGTTTTTGCTGATAGTATGTCTGTCTCTATGGCAAAAATACTTGAAACCTTGCAATCTATGCATGGGGCTCAGTCTCTGGGCACGGCGAGGCCTCTGTCCTCAGGTCCCCCTTACTTGGAATGTATCCAGCCCACAGGGGGGTCCCCGGCTTCACAGGCCGAGGATTATGACTCAGATGATGGCCCCAGCCACCCTAAGCGAGCTCGCTGGGAAAGACCCTCGACGTCTTCACACTGCTCAGGGTCTCAGCACAATCAGTCTCCCTGTGATGTGTCTGATGAGAGTGATCAGGAATCCACTCCTGGAACCCCTCTCAACCTGGATACCCCGGATGGGGATGCCATGGTAAACGACCTTATCTCAGCCATCAATAGGATGTTGGATATTTCTCCCCCAGCCCCTTCAGCAGAAGAGGCGGCTGCGGAGCAGGAGAAGTTTCGTTTCCTTTATCCCAAGCGTAAATTGAGTGCTTTGTTAGATCACTCTGACTTCAGAGAATCAATCCAGAAGCACGACGCTCACCCAGAAAGGCGTTTCTCTAAACGATCTAAAGATACGCGTTTCCCTTTCCCTCCTGAGGTGGTCAAGCGCTGGACACAGTGTCCAAAGGTAGACCCCCCGATTTCCAAACTTGCAGCTAGATCCATAGTTGCAGTGGAGGATGGCGCTTCACTTAAAGATGCCAATGACAGACAGATGGACCTTTGGTTAAAATCTGTCTATGAAGCTATCGGCGCGTCGTTTGCTCCGGCATTCGCAGCCGTATGGGCACTCCAGGCTATTTCAGCTGGCTTAGCAAAAGTGGATGCTATCATGCATCCAGCAGTGCCGCAAGTGGCGCACCTTACCACGCAGATGTCGGCGTTTGCGTCTTACGCTATCAATGCGGTCCTAGAATCTACCAGTCGCACCTCAATGGCGTCCGCCAATTCGGTAGTTTTGCGCAGAGCCTTGTGGTTAAAGGACTGGAAAGCAGATGCTGGTTCCAAAAAATGTTTAACCAGTTTGCCTTTGTCTAGAGAGAGACTGTTTGGCGAGCCATTGGTTGACATCATTAAGCAGTCCAAGGGTAAAGACTCCTCTTTACCACAACCCAGAACATCCAAACCTCAGCAGAAAAAGTGGCAGCAGAGGTTTCAGTCCTTTCGAGGTTCGGGCAAGACACCATTTACCTCGTCCAAAGGGACTCAGAGGACGCAAAGAAACTCAGATTCGTGGCGGACTCACACACGCCCCAAGAAAGCAAATGGAGGTACCGCTTCCAAAGCGGCTACCTCATGACTTCCAGCCCCCCCCCTCCGCATCGCCGGTCGGGGGCAGGCTCTCCCGCTTTTCCGGCATTTGGATGTCACAGGTCAAAGACCGGTGGGTGACGGACATTTTGTCTCGCGGGTACAGAATCGAGTTCAATTCTCGTCCTCCAGCTCGGTTCTTCAGAACCTCCCCACATCCAGACCGAGCAGATGCTCTGCTGCAGGCGGTGGATTCCCTAAAAGCGGAAGGAGTGGTGATCCCAGTCCCTCCTCAGGAACAAGGGCAAGGGTTTTACTCCAATCTCTTTGTGGTTCCAAAAAAGGACGGCTCGTTCCGTCCTGTTCTGGACCTAAAACGGCTCAACAAACATGTGCACGCCAGGAGGTTCCGGATGGAAACCCTCCGCTCTGTCATTGCCTCAATGTCCAGAGGAGACTTCCTTGCCTCAATAGACATCAAAGATGCTTATCTCCACGTGCCAATTGCTACAGAACATCAACGTTTTCTACGTTTTGTGATAGGAGACGACCATTTTCAGTTCGTAGCTCTGCCATTTGGTCTGGCGACAGCCCCACGGGTCTTCACCAAGGTCATGGCGGCGGTGGTAGCAGTCTTGCACTCTCAGGGACACTCGGTGATCCCTTACCTAGACGACTTATTGGTCAAAGCTCCCTCTCAGGAGGCATGTCAGCACAGCCTGAATGCTACGCTGGAGACTCTACAGTCTTTCGGATGGATCATCAACTTTCCAAAGTCGATCCTATCACCGACTCAGTCACTAACGTATCTTGGCATGGAGTTTCATACTCTAGCAGCGATAGTGAAGCTGCCGCTGAACAAGCAGCGGTCACTACAGACAGGGGTGCAATCTCTCCTGCAGGGCCAGTTGCATCCCTTGCGGCGTCTCATGCATTTCCTAGGGAAGATGGTGGCAGCCATGGAAGCAGTTCCCTTTGCGCAGTTTCATCTGCGCCCACTTCAATGGGACATTCTCCGCCAATGGGACGGGAAGTCAACGTCCCTGGACAGGAAAGTCTCGCTTTCCCAGACGGCCAAGGACTCTCTACAATGGTGGCTCCTTCCCACCTCATTATCTCAGGGAAGATCCTTCCTGCCCCCATCCTGGGCAGTAGTTACGACAGATGCGAGTCTGTCGGGGTGGGGAGCAGTGTTTCTCCACCACAGGGCTCAGGGGACGTGGACTCCGCAGGAGTCCACCCTTCAGATCAATGTTCTGGAAATCAGAGCAGTGTATCTTGCCCTACTAGCCTTCCAGCAGTGGCTGGAAGGAAAGCAGATCCGAATCCAATCGGACAACTCCACAGCGGTGGCATACATCAACCACCAAGGAGGGACGCGCAGTCGGCAAGCCTTCCAAGAAGTCCGGCGCATTCTAATGTGGGTGGAGGACAGAGCATCCACCATATCCGCGGTTCACATCCCAGGCGTAGAAAACTGGGAAGCAGACTTCCTCAGTCGCCAGGGCATGGACGCAGGGGAATGGTCCCTTCACCCGGACGTGTTTCAGGAAATCTGTCGCCGCTGGGGAGTGCCGGATGTCGACCTAATGGCATCCCGGCACAACAACAAGGTCCCGGCATTCATGGCGAGGTCGCGCGATCAAAGAGCTCTGGCGGCAGACGCCTTGGTTCAAGATTGGTCGCAGTTTCAGCTCCCTTACGTGTTTCCGCCTCTGGCGCTCTTGCCCAGAGTGCTACGCAAGATCAGATCCGAGTGCAGCCGCATCATACTCGTCGCTCCAAACTGGCCGAGGAGGTCGTGGTATCCGGATCTGTGGCATCTCACGATCGGTCGACCGTGGTCACTGCCAGACCGACCAGACTTACTGTCCCAAGGGCCGTTTTTCCATCAGAATTCTGCGGCCCTGAACCTGACTGTGTGGCCATTGAGTCCTGGATCCTAGCATCTGCAGGATTATCTCAAGGAGTGGTTGCCACAATGAGACAAGCTAGAAAGTCGAATTCTGCTAAGATCTACCACAGAACGTGGAAGATTTTCTTATCCTGGTGCTCGGCCCAGGGAGTGTCTCCCTGGCCATTTGCATTACCCAAGTTTCTTTCCTTCCTGCAATCGGGGTTAGAAAAGGGCTTGTCGCTCAGCTCCCTTAAAGGGCAAGTTTCGGCACTATCCGTGTTTTTTCAGAAGCGTCTAGCACGTCTTCCTAAGGTGCGCACGTTCCTGCAGGGGGTCTGTCATATTGTGCCCCCGTACAAACGACCGTTAGATCCATGGGATCTGAACAGGGTACTAGTTGCTCTCCAGAAGCCGCCCTTCGAGCCTCTGAAGGAAGTTTCCTTTTCTCGGCTGTCGCAGAAAGTGGCGTTTCTTGTTGCGATCACATCGCTTCGGCGAGTGTCTGAGCTGGCAGCTCTGTCATCCAAGGCTCCCTTCCTGGTGTTCCACCAGGACAAGGTTGTGCTGCGCCCCATTCCGGAGTTTCTTCCTAAGGTCGTATCCTCTTTTCATCTTAATCAGGATATTTCCTTGCCTTCTTTTTGCCCTCATCCGGTTCACCGGTATGAAAAGGACTTACGTTTGCTAGATCTGGTGAGAGCACTCAGAATCTACATTTCCCGCACGGCGCCCATACGCCGTTCCGATGCACTTTTTGTCCTTGTCGCTGGTCCGCGCAAGGGGTTGCAGGCTTCTAAAGCCACCCTGGCTCGATGGATCAAAGAACCAATTCTAGAGGCCTACCGTTCTGCGGGGCTTCCGGTTCCTTCAGGGCTAAAAGCCCACTCAACCAGAGCCGTGGGTGCGTCCTGGGCATTACGTCACCAGGCTTCGGCTCAACAGGTGTGCCAGGCAGCTACCTGGTCCAGTCTGCACACTTTCACCAAGCATTATCAGGTGCATACCTATGCTTCGGCGGATGCCAGCTTAGGTAGAAGAGTCCTGCAGGCGGCAGTGACACCCCCATAGGGGAGGGCTGTTTTGCAGCTCTAACATGAGGTATTTATTTACCCACCCAGGGACAGCTTTTGGACGTCCCAATCGTCTGGGTCTCCCAATAGAGCGCTGAAGAAGAAGGGAATTTTGTTACTTACCGTAAATTCCTTTTCTTCTAGCTCTTATTGGGAGACCCAGCACCCGCCCTGTTGTCCTTCGGGATGTTTTTTTGTTGTTTGCGGGTACACATGTTGTTCATGTTGAACGGTTTTTCAGTTCTCCGATGTTATTCGGAGTTAATTTGTTTAAACCAGTTATTGGCTTCCTCCTTCTTGCTTTGGCACTAAAACTGGAGAACCCGTGATACCACGGGGGGGGTATAGCCAGAGGGGGAGGGGCCTTGCACTTTTAATGTAGTGCTTTGTGTGGCCTCCAGAGGGCAGTAGCTATACCCCAATCGTCTGGGTCTCCCAATAAGAGCTAGAAGAAAAGGAATTTACGGTAAGTAACAAAATTCCCTTCTTTGTAACCTTGGCCACATCTGTGCCTTGCCACAATTCTGTCTCTGAGCTCCTTGGGCAGTTACTTTTGACCTCATGATTCTTATATGGTGTGACATGCACTGTGAGGTCTTATATAGACAGGTGTGTGCCTTTCCAAACTGTCATATCAGTGTAATTAAGCACAGCTGGACTCCAATGAAGGAGTAAAACCATCTCAAGGAGGATCACAAGGAAATGGACAGCATGTGACTTAAATACGACTGTCCGAGCAAAGGGTCTGAATACTTATAACCATGTCATATTTCAGTTTTTCTTGTTTAATAAATTTTGCAAACATTTCTACATTTGTTTTTTTTTTCTGTCAAGATGGGGGATGGGGTGCAGTGTACATTGAGAAAAAAACCAAATTTTTTTGAATTTACCAAATGGCTGCAATGAAACAGAGTGAAAGGGGTCTGAATACTTTCCGTACCCACCGTAACTTCCTTGATAGATCTTGTTTCCCTAGACTGATTGTGTGTGCGTGTGTGTGTGTGTGTGTGTGTGTGTGTGTGTGTTTCCGCTGTTTAGGCACCTTAGGGTCCGTGCACATGTGCCATGGTGCTCGCAATCTTTTTCAGCCAAATTTGTGTTTTCAAAATTCCAATATTGCTTCTTCTGTTCTGAGCCCTCCCATTTGTCCAAACAGGTTTCTGACCACATGTGGGGTATCCGTGCGTTCAGAAGAAACTGGGTATCAAATTGTGGGGTCCATTTTGTCATTCTATCTCTTGTAAAAGTGAAAAAATAACTGGGGATTAAGCAACATTTTAGAGTAAAAATTAAACATTTTTGTTTTTTACCACTTTGCAATAACTTCTATATAGCACCTGAAGGGTTAAACATTTTCCTGACACAAGTTTTGAAGTATTTGAGGGGTGCAGTGTTTAAAATGGTATCACTTTTGGGGAGTTTCCAATATATATCCCCCTCAAAGGCCATTTAAATCTTAAAGGGAACCTGTCATCAGAAATTTCGCCCAAAAGCTAAAAGATTCCCCCTCTGCAGCTCCTGGGCTGCATTCTAGGAAGGTCCCTGTTATTATTGTGCCCCATGTGAGACCAAAATAAAGCCTTTATAAAGTTCTACCTTTTTGTATGCAGCTTCTGTAAATCCGTCACGGGGGCGGGCTCTCTGCCGTCCGTTATTCTGCCTCCTGGTCCTGTATGCCGCCCCCATCGCTCCTTTCCATATCTGATGCACCGCCCACTGCTCCAGCCATCCCCGCGCATGCCCAGTGCCAGTCTCACAGGACTGAGCAGTTTGACCGCTGGTGACGTGTGCACAGGCAAGTGATTATGGACGGGGCTGTGACTGTTATCAGCAAGTACCCGGCCATAATCTCTTGAGCGCGCAAACCTCACCAGCATTCACACTGAACTCAGTGTAGATGCTAGACTGTATGGGCTGCTTCCAGGGATGACGTCCCTTTGTCATGTGATAGTATTTCGAACACGCCCCTATCACATGACAAAGGGACGTCATCCCTGGAAGCAGCCCATACAGTCTAGCATCTACACTGAGTTCAGTGTGAATGCTGGTGAGGTTTGCGCGCTCAAGAGATTATGGCCGGGTACTTGCTGATAACAGTCACAGTCCCGTCCATAATCACTTGCCTGTGCACACGTCACCAGCGGTCACACTGCTCAGTCCTGTGAGACTGGCACTGGGCATGCGCGGGGATGGCTGGAGCAGTGGGCGGTGCATCAGATATGGAAAGGAGCGATGGGGGCGGCATACAGGACCAGGAGGCAGAATAACGGACGGCAGAGAGCCCGCCCCCGTGACGGATTTACAGAAGCTGCATACAAAAAGGTAGAACTTTATAAAGGCTTTATTTTGGTCTCACATGGGGCACAATAATAACAGGGACCTTCCTAGAATGCAGCCCAGGAGCTGCAGAGGGGGAAGCTTTTAGCTTTTGGGCGAAATTTCTGATGACAGGTTCCCTTTAACAGGTCTCAAAAGAAATAAATTTTGTAAATCTCTTGAAAAAAATGGGAAATTGCTGCTAAATATCTTACCCTTCTAACATCATAAAATGATGCAGAGGTGAAGTAGACATGGGAAATGTGATTTATTAATTATTTTGCTCAGCATGACTAACTGGTTTACAGCTATAGAAATTTACACAAATGAAAAATGTCAACCTAAATTTATCACTAAGATAAGGTACAATGTTTTATAAAAATAAAATAAATAAAAGAGTGGTGCTTTAAATCTAAGATGCTGGTCTTCTACACCCCTTCTATCACTGCCGGTCCAGGTGGTCTCCTGTGATATGTGACCTGTGGCCAGCTTCAGTGTTTCATGCACCGGAGGTCACAAATCAATACATCTCTGAGAACCTTGTTCTGGCTCTCATAGAGCTGTATTATGCTCTTGTGATGTAACTTCTGACCAGTCAGAAGCTACAGTCACAAGATGGCATTGCAGTACCAGAGCGGTGCCGAATAGTTTAAAGTGTGAATATACTACCAGGGGCGGGGGATGTAGGCTTAAAGTACCACTCATGAGCTGAAAAACAAAACTCTGGAATGTTGCTTTAAAGTGATAACACCAGAATTCTGGTGTAAATCACTTAGATAAGTCACAAGATTTATTTTTTTTTGTGCATCCATACATCACACCAGTTGTGCCTAGCTCTGCCAAAATGGAGGTCATTGGCACTCCCAATTTAGTTCTGCAACAGATCTGCAATGTGAAGAGAGCGCAAAGTCTTTGGTTTGGTACAGTGCCAACAGTCAGTTGTTTTGGGGTTTGTTTGTTTTTGGTTTTCCCCTCCATATGAGAATGTTAAAGGGATTGTCCAGTCTCTTGCTAGATGTACTTTGTGACTGGTGACTTTCGAATCCTTATTGCGCACCCCACATATTGTTAGGATTCTCCTTTTATGTAGCTATATTGGGTGGTCATGTGACCATAAGTATGTGATATGCATATTTACGGTCACATTTTGACATGTCTGTGGCCTCATTCAATTCACTCGTATTGAGTGAGACTGGGCACGACTAGTCTGAATGTGGCCAGAAGTATGACAATCACATACTTGAGGTCACATGACTGTTCAGTTTCACCAGATCATCCTGACAGGGTGCGGTGCACGTTGTGAGGGTGAAAAGTCTGCAGGTACTGACATTTAGTAAAAGCCCGGACAACCCCTTTAATTTATGTAGTAAATTGTACAATCCATTCTAGTACGTTGCCATCTTCTGTGCAAGTACAAAGCATTCATTCAGCAATTCTATTTGTAGGAGAGCCCAGCTGCGGCGATGTCTAGAACAACTGAAGCAGCAAGTTCCTCTAAGTGTGGATACGTCCCGTCACACCACCCTCAGCCTCCTGCACAGAGCCAGACAGCACATCAAAGTGAGTCACTGCCTGGCAGACACGGTGTGCCATTCTCACACGATGCGCTTAGTACTGACCGCCCATCACTTACTAGATGTTTATTTCCCATGTGAGGGGCATTTCTTCCAATCCATGTACAGGTGACACATTTAGTGATAGTAATACTGTGTCTAATCTATTGTAGAAACTGGAGGATCAGGAACTACGAGCAAAGAATATCAAAGAAAAACTGCGGACAGAGCAACAGAGATTACGACAGAGACTAAAGCAGCTTCTGCCCTCCAGCAGCACTGAGCGCATCAGAGCGGACAGTCTGGACTCCTCCACCCTGTCCTCGGAGCGCTCGGACTCTGACCAAGGTGAGCACCGCAAGACAAGCGAGGGGTTCTGGGGAAACCTACCGGATTGAATGATATATGAGCATGTTTCTTTTCTTTGCAGAGGATTTGGAGGTAGATGTGGAAGGCGTTATCCTGGGCGCTAATGAGGGGGACCTGTTTGTGTCGTTTAGCGCTGGCATGGAGCACAGCTACTCTACTCCAGCTCACGCCTGGCTATGACCACAGTGCCGGAACCACCACAAGCAATAACACAGCTTTATGAAGATTCCTAACTAGCGTACATTCAACTCCCAAAATGCCATAGCTCCTTCAAGGAACTGTCCATGAAGGCAGTCAATTGATTTGTATCCCACCTTCGTGGATGCAGTTTTTACTTTGTAATTTTTTTCCTCCCCTCTCTCTAAAGCTTTGATGATGGTCACCTCCGATGTCTACCATAAACTCTACATCCCTCATCCACGCAGCGTCGTGCTGTCTGGCACAGGACCGTGCTCTAGTAGAGAGGATTATTTTACTATTGAGGTGCCATCAGAAGATCTCATCATGTGTTCAGTGCCATCATGATCATCTAATTTATTGTACATACACAAATGCTGGAGCTCCTCTCACCACATGGCTGTGCACTGGTTGTACGGCGCTCCCAGACATATGAGAAGCACTTTATGTGTGCACTTAAAGGAACAACCCCATGTAAACAACTATATATTTTTTATCATCTATAAAGGTCTAAGAACTATGCTGCAACACTTACAGGAAGAAAGCATGTGAGATGTCAATCAGTGGATTCTCCAGGGTTATTAGTCTCACATTTTTTTCCAGTAAAATGGATGCTTTCAGTAAAAACAAATGTGGAAAATATCTCTGGGAGGTTTAATGTTTACATGACTGTCACATTGTAAAAAGTCCAAGCTCTTACATGCACTTGCTGAAGAAGAGAAGCATCTTGATCAAGCTGCCTTAGCCAATCTTCTCTTAGCACAGCACAAGCGTTTAGCTGGAAGGACGCCCGTACTCCTCCCGAGAGCAGTGGGGTCCGGACGTTACATCCCCCATTTCAGATGAGCAGCTGACTTACATTCCTAAGCCCAGGCACTATTGTATTGTGAGCGTGTCACTGGGGCACGGAGGGGGAACTCCTCCCAATAAGCTTTTTTTCAATATTGTAACTTCTATTTTAGTAAATGTGTTTTTGTTTTTTTGTTCTGTAGAAATGCTTGTACTTTCTCTTTCCTCTCTACATTCATATAGTAACTCGAAAAAATTAAATTCCTTACACAGGCTGAACTGGACGATGGATAAAAACATGCGTAATATGGATTTAGTCCATATAGTGTCATCGTACATCTAATATATTGCACACTATTAAGTGGAGAAAATACAACCGTATTAATATTGGTATTGAGAATCGGTAGAGATGACGCAAACATGGAGATAAGCCAACTACACCAGTGATATGCAAAAAAAATTAGATTGAAAGCCATCAGAAAATGACCTATTGTTTAACTGGATTCTGTCAGCAGGTTTTTTGCTATGTAATGTGATAGCATCATAAGGTAGGGACAGAGAACCGGATTCCGTTGATGTATCTTACTTTTGAAATTGTGACAAAATCATAGTTTTCTCTGCTGCGGAGCTCAGAATGCTGAGCTTGATATAACCACGCCTATACCACTGATTAGTAGCTGTACACTATAGCAGCTTTCTGTTATTGTAATCAGTAGTGGCTACTAGGCAGCACGAGACACCTCCTGTAGTGATCAACGTCTGCTGATAAACCACTGATTTCATTAAAACAGCATAGGACGTGACATCACTGGAAACCAGGTCTTTGCCCTTACATTATGCTGCTTTCAGATTACATAACAAAAACCTGCTGACAAATTCTGATTTTTTTTTTTCTTCTTTTCTTTCCCCTCCTTTTTCCAAGAGCCATAACCAACCTTCTTTTTTTATTTTTCCGTCAATATAGCCATATGAGGGCAAGGTTTTTGTGGGACGAGTTGTACTTTTGAGTGACTCCATTCATTGTCATGTAGTGTACTGGAAAATGAGGTAAAACATTCCAAGTGTGGCGAACGTACAAAAAAAAAAAGTGCAATTCCATGGTTGATTTTTGGTTTTATTTACTATGTTCAATATATGGTAAAACCGGCTGGGCAATCTGATTTCCCCAGGACAATATGAGTGCGCAAATACTAAACGTATGTGGGGTTTGGAGGTTCTTGTTGGTTTTTTTATTTTGTCATTTAAATGGCAAAAAAAAAGTTAGTTATTTAGTATTTGTTTTCTGAGCTCTGTAACGTTCTCATTTTTGGGATCTGGGGCTTGGTGACTGCTTATTTTTTGGCGCCCTGAGCTGACATTTTTACTTATATCATCTTTATTGCACTGTTGCAGCGACCAAAAGTACTTTAGTGCTGGCAGGTTTCTTTCTTTTCTTGTTGCGCCATCGGATGATCGCCAGTGCTATATACAGCAACGCTGATGCACTGCTCTGTATTGCAAAAATCACAATTTCCTATGAATGCTGGTCACGGGGCCGCCGTTCAAAAGAAAATCATGACGACGGGCACGGGGGTCATCAGCAGACTGCTGGCTGTCATGACACTCCATTAGCACCCCACGATGATGCGAAAGCTGTGCTGATGGACAGGATCAAAGACTCGCTTAATGTCTGCCTGTATTAAATGCAGCTGTCAGTCTGACAGTGGCATCTAACTGGTTAACAGTCACGGGTGGGGGTGGATCTTGAATCTACCAGCGGCTGTTAGAGACACTTGACGGTTGATTAAATCAGCCATAAAGTGGGGGAAAATTGCAGTCTCAGCATCTGAGCCCACATCAAAGGCAGGGCCGACCATCTTTCCTGGCAGTACTGATCTATCTGGGGCCCCCAGCCAAACTTGCTTGCATTGATGGTTAGCATGACACAGGCATGAGAGACCAAAGAGACCCCTACTGGCAGATTTCTAGAACAGTCCACCAATAGAGAGAGACTGACTGCATGGGACAGATCCTTCAGACCAGAGACCTCTGGTGCTTGTCTGTGGCTGACAAAATTACCCTCTAAAGATCTCTGGAATGAAACTGGCTCTATTGGCCACAGGGGCTGCAGGATGTCATCAAGCCCATGATACTCATGGCCTCCCTGACTGTCCATAGTTCTCTTCTGTATGGAGAGGATCCAGTCTGACAATATACTTTTCTTCTGGAAGGGTGATACTCTGTGGGAATATAACAGGACCCTAAAAAATCTTGCTGGTGTTTGGCTGTAAGCCTGACTTGTTTGTTTACGCTCCAACCTAGGTGACTTAGGCTATGTGCGCACGTTGCGTTTTTTCCTGCGGTAATGCTGCGTTTTGAACTGCAGCGTTTCAGTGCCAAAGTGCATGCGTTCTGCTTCCCCAGCAAAGTCTGAGAAGTCCGAAAATTTAATGCGCACGCTGCTTTTTTAAACACAGCGTTTTGGATGTGAAAAATCGCTGCAGAAAAAAAAGCAGCATGTCACTTTTGTGCGTTGTAGCTGTGTTCTCCACCCATTGAAATCAATGATGTGGGTCAGAATGCAACCAAAATGCACTTGGACTGCATTTTCTTCAGCGCTCTATTGGGAGACCCAGACGATTGGGGTATAGCTACTGCCCTCCGGAGGCCACACAAAGCACTACACTAAAAAGTGCAAGGCCCCTCCCCTTCTGGCTATACCCCCCCGTGGTATCACGGGTTCTCCAGTTTTCAAGCTTTGTGCGAAGGAGGTCAGACATCCACGCATGGCTCCACAGATTTTAGTCAGCAGTAGCTGCTGACTATTTCGGATGGAAGAAAAGAGGGCCCATATAGGGCCCCCAGCATGCTCCCTTCTCACCCGTGGATGGTGTTGTAAGGTTGAGGTACCTATTGCTGGTACAGGGGCTGGAGCCCCACATGCTGCTTTCCTTCCACATCCCCTTGTAGGGCTCTGTGGAAGTGGGATCCTGCCGGCCTCTAAGCTCTGACGCCGGGCTCCATCCACAGACCCAGTTGAACCTGATGGATATGGAGCAGGAGTACAATCAGGGACATGGCCCTGCATCATACAGGTACTCTGTGTCCCCGGCAGGCACAGACACACTCCGGGCTGGCTGGGTGTTGTAGTGCGCCGGGGACCGTAACGTTGGAGTTAGTGTTCCTACAGTTTACTGGGGGACTTTGTGTTGTGGGAACGCAGCGCCGACCCCCACTGGACCGGGCGGCGCTGCTGTGACTTGTGGTGCGCCGGGGACACGCCGACCGCGCTTTTACGGCGGCGGCGTTTATAAATCCAGTCCCCGGCTTTTGCAGCCTAGCTCCGCTTCGTTCCCGCCCCCACCCTGTCAATCAGGGTAGGGGAGAGACGCTGTTTCGCAGCAGCGACGAGGGCTGGAGCCTGATTTACATGCTCCAGCCCTCTCACTAGGCACAGAGGGAAGCAGGCTTCCCGCTCTTAGTCAGGAACGCCCAGGGCCCGCTCCCCCTCCTCTCCCAGGACGCCGGCAGCCATTACATGCAGTCTGGCTAGAGGAAGGACGCAAGGCTCTGGGAGACCTGGACTAGGGGGCTTTTGGCGACCACACACCCGCTCTTAAGCGGGCGGTAAGCGGCATTTCAGCTGGCCCCTCTAGTGCCTCAGTGTGTATTGGTGTACTGTGTCACCAGATATATATATTTATTTATTTCTTGCACTGTGAGGTCGCTTCCTGGCTGGATACCCCAGATCGCTCTGAGGAGGCAGCAACATGTCATCCACAAAACGCAAGGCTGCCAAGGCTAGGGCTGTGTACACTGCGTGTGCTGCATGTGGGGCTGCTCTGCCAGCAGGTTCCAAAGACCCCCATTGTGTGCAATGCTCAGATCCGGTGCTGCTTCGCCAGCCGGAGTCCGGAGGGGTAGTGACCCAGGCTGAGACGCTTGTAAGTCCTGCCCCGGTGTCAGGGACAGACTTTGCAGTTTTTGCTGATGGAATGTCTGTGACTATGGCAAAGATCCTTGAAACTTTGCAATCCATGACTGGGGCTCAGTCTATGGACACGGCGAGGTCTCTGTCCTCTAATCCCCCTCAGTTGGAATTAGTCCAGACTGCAAGGGGGTCCCCGGCTTCCCAGGCTGAGTATTATGACTCAGATGATAGCCCCAGCCACCCTAAGCGAGCTCGCTGGGAAAGACCCTCAACGTCATCACACTGCTCAGGGTCTCAGCGCAATCAGTCGCCCTGTGATGCGTCTGAAGAGAGTGATCAGGAGTCTTATCCTGGAACCCCTCTCAAACTGGATACCCCGGATGGGGACGCCATGGTAAACGATCTTATCTCAGCCATCAATAGGCTGTTAGATATTTCTCCCCCAGCCCCTTCAGCAGAGGAGGCAGCTGCAGAGCAGGAGAAGTTTCGTTTCCTCTATCCCAAGCGTAAATTGAGTGCTTTCTTGGATCACTCTGACTTCAGAGAATCAATCCAGAAACACGACGCTCATCCAGAAAGGCGTTTCTCTAAACGTTCTAAGGATACACGTTTTCCTTTCCCCCCTGAGGTGGTCAAGCGCTGGACCCAGTGTCCAAAAGTAGACCCCCCGATTTCCAAACTTGCAGCTAGATCCATAGTTGCAGTGGAGGATGGCGCTTCACTTAAGGATGCCAATGACAGACAGATGGACCTTTGGTTAAAATCTGTCTATGAAGCTATCGGCGCGTCGTTTGCTCCAGCATTCGCAGCCGTATGGGCACTCCAAGCTATTTCAGCTGGTTTAGCAAAAGTGGATGCTATCATACATCCAGCGGCGCCGCAAGTGGCGTCCCTTACCTCGCAGATGTCTGCGTTTGCGTCTTACGCTATCAATGCGGTCCTAGAATCTACCAGCCGCACCTCAATGGCGTCCGCCAATTCGGTAGTTTTGCGCAGAGCCTTGTGGTTAAAGGACTGGAAAGCAGATGCTGGTTCCAAAAAATGTTTAACCAGCTTGCCTTTGTCTAGAGATAGACTGTTTGGCGAGCCATTGGCTGACATCATTAAACAGTCCAAGGGTAAAGACTCTTCCTTACCCCAGCCCAGATCAAGCAAACCTCAGCAGAAAAAATGGCAGCAGAGGTTTCAGTCCTTTCGAGGTTCGGGCAAGACACAATTCTCCTCGTCCAAAGGGACTCAGAGGACGCAAAGAGTCTCAGATTCCTGGCGGGCTCACGCACGCCCCAAGAAAGCAAATGGAGGAACCGCTTCCAAAGCGGCTACCTCATGACTTTCAGCCCCCCCCCCTCCGCATCTCCGGTTGGGGGCAGGCTCTCCCGCTTTTCCGACATTTGGACGTCACAGGTCAAAGACCGGTGGGTGACAAACATTTTGTCTCGCGGGTACAGAATCGAGTTCAGTTCTCGTCCTCCAGCTCGGTTCTTCAGAACCTCCCCACATCCAGACCGAGCAGATGCCCTGCTGCAGGCGGTGGACTCCCTAAGAGCGGAAGGAGTAGTGGTTCCTGTACCGCCTCAGGAACAAGGGCGAGGGTTTTACTCCAATCTCTTTGTGGTTCCTAAAAAGGACGGCTCGTTCCGTCCTGTTCTGGATCTAAAGCTGCTCAACAAACATGTGCACGCCAGACGGTTCCAGATGGAAACCCTCCGCTCTGTCGTTGCCTCAATGTCTCAAGGAGATTTCCTTGCCTCAATAGACATCAAAGATGCTTATCTCCACGTGCCAATTGCTACAGAACATCAACGTTTTCTACGTTTTGTGATAGGAAACGACCATCTTCAGTTCGTAGCTCTGCCATTCGGTCTGGCGACAGCCCCCCGGGTCTTCACCAAGGTCATGGCGGCGGTGGTAGCAGTCTTGCACTCTCAGGGACACTCGGTGATCCCTTACCTAGACGATCTACTTGTCAAGGCACCCTCTCAAGAGGCATGCCAACTCAGTCTACATGCTACGCTGGAGACTCTACAGACGTTCGGATGGATCATCAACTTTCCAAAGTCGAATCTGTCACCGTCACAGTCGCTAACGTATCTTGGCATGGAGTTTCATACTCGAGCAGCGAGAGTGAAGCTTCCGCTGAACAAGCAGCGGTCCCTACAGACAGGGGTGCAATCCCTCCTTCAAGGCCAGTCGCACCCCTTACGGCGCCTCATGCACTTCCTCGGGAAGATGGTGGCAGCCATGGAAGCAGTTCCCTTTGCGCAGTTTCATCTGCGCCCACTTCAATGGGACATTCTCCGCCAATGGGACGGGAAGTCAACGTCCCTGGACAGGAAAGTCTCTCTTTCCCAGACGGCCAAGGACTCTCTACAATGGTGGCTCCTTCCCACCTCATTGTCTCAGGGAAGATCCTTCCTGCCCCCATCCTGGGCAGTGGTCACAACAGATGCGAGTCTGTCAGGGTGGGGAGCAGTGTTTCTCCACCACAGGGCCCAGGGGACGTGGACTCCGCAGGAGTCCACCCTTCAGATCAATGTTCTGGAAATCAGGGCAGTGTATCTTGCCCTACTGGCCTTCCAACAGTGGCTGGAAGGAAAGCAGATCCGAATCCAGTCGGACAACTCCACAGCGGTGGCATACATCAACCACCAAGGAGGGACGCGCAGTCGGCAAGCATTCCAAGAAGTCCGGCGCATTCTAATGTGGGTGGAGGACACAGCCTCCACCATATCCGCGGTTCACATCCCAGGCGTAGAAAATTGGGAAGCAGACTTCCTCAGTCGCCAGGGCATGGACGCAGGGGAGTGGTCCCTTCACCCGGACGTGTTTCAGGAAATCTGTCGCCGATGGGGAGTGCCGGACGTCGACCTAATGGCGTCCCGGCACAACAACAAGGTCCCGGCATTCATGGCGAGGTCGCGCGATCAAAGAGCTCTGGCGGCAGACGCATTAGTTCAAGATTGGTCGCAGTTCCGGCTCCCATACGTCTTCCCACCTCTGGCACTCTTGCCCAGAGTGTTACGCAAGATCAGATCCGATTGCAGCCGCGTCATACTCGTCGCCCCAGACTGGCCGAGGAGATCGTGGTATCCGGATCTGTGGCATCTCACGGTCGGTCGACCGTGGTCACTGCCAGACCGACCAGACTTACTGTCCCAAGGGCCGTTTTTCCATCAGAATTCTGCGGCCCTGAACCTGACTGTGTGGCCATTGAGTCCTGGATCCTAGCGTCCGCAGGATTATCTCAAGGAGTCGTAGCCACAATGAGACAAGCTAGGAAGTCAACGTCTGCTAAGATCTACCACAGAACGTGGAAGATTTTCTTATCCTGGTGCTCTGCACAGAGAGTATCCCCTTGGCCATTTGCATTGCCCACCTTTCTTTCCTTCCTGCAATCGGGGTTGGAAAAGGGCTTGTCGCTCAGCTCCCTTAAAGGGCAAGTCTCGGCACTATCCGTGTTTTTTCAGAAGCGTCTAGCACGTCTTCCTAAGGTGCGCACGTTTCTGCAGGGGGTCTGTCATATTGTGCCCCCGTACAGGCGGCCGTTAGATCCATGGGATCTGAACAGGGTACTAGTTGCTCTCCAGAAGCCGCCTTTCGAGCCTCTGAAGGAAGTTTCCTTTTCTCGCCTGTCACAGAAAGTGGCGTTTCTTGTTGCGATCACATCGCTTCGGCGAGTGTCGGAGCTGGCAGCTCTGTCATCCAAGGCTCCCTTCCTGGTGTTCCACCAGGACAAGGTAGTGCTGCGCCCCATTCCGGAGTTTCTCCCTAAGGTCGTATCCTCGTTTCATCTTAATCAGGATATATCCTTGCCTTCCTTTTGTCCTCATCCGGTTCACCGGTATGAAAAGGACTTACGTTTGCTAGATCTGGTGAGAGCACTCAGAATCTACATTTCCCGCACGGCGCCCATGCGCCGTTCCGATGCACTTTTTGTCCTTGTCGCTGGTCCGCGCAAGGGGTTGCAGGCTTCTAAAGCCACCCTGGCTCGATGGATCAAAGAACCAATTCTAGAGGCCTACCGTTCTGCGGGGCTTCCGGTTCCTTCAGGGCTAAAAGCCCACTCAACCAGAGCCGTGGGTGCGTCCTGGGCATTACGACACCAGGCTTCGGCTCAACAAGTGTACCAGGCAGCTACCTGGTCCAGTCTGCACACTTTCACCAAGCATTATCAGGTGCATACCTATGCTTCGGCGGATGCCAGCTTAGGTAGAAGAGTCCTGCAGGCGGCAGTGACACCCCCGTAGGGGAGGGCTGTTTTGCAGCTCTAACATGAGGTATCTCTTTACCCACCCAGGGACAGCTTTTGGACGTCCCAATCGTCTGGGTCTCCCAATAGAGCGCTGAAGAAGAAGGGAATTTTGTTACTTACCGTAAATTCCTTTTCTTCTAGCTCTTATTGGGAGACCCAGCACCCGCCCTGTTGTCCTTCGGGATTTTTTTGTTGTTTGCGGGTACACATGTTGTTCATGTTGAACGGTTTTTCAGTTCTCCGACGTTATTCGGAGTTAATTTGTTTAAACCAGTTATTGGCTTCCTCCTTCTTGCTTTGGCACTAAAACTGGAGAACCCGTGATACCACGGGGGGGTATAGCCAGAAGGGGAGGGGCCTTGCACTTTTTAGTGTAGTGCTTTGTGTGGCCTCCGGAGGGCAGTAGCTATACCCCAATCGTCTGGGTCTCCCAATAAGAGCTAGAAGAAAAGGAATTTACGGTAAGTAACAAAATTCCCTTCTTTGTTGCGTTCCGCATGCTTTTTTGACAAATCACAGGTCTTTCAGTCTCTCTCTCTGTCTGTTGTTCGGTCTTGCCCCCTCTCTCATACTCACCGATCACGGGCGCGGCACTGCACAGCTGTCACACTGCTCCAGCGGCTTTTCCTCTTTTGAAAATGCCAGCCGCTCATTATGCCATCTCTTATTCCCTGCTTCCCCTGCCCACCGGTGCCTATGATTGGTTGCAGTCAGACACTCCCCCACGCTGAGTGACGGCAGTCTCACTGTAACCAATCACAGCCGCCGGTGGGCGGGTCTATATCGTGCAGTAAAATAAATAACAAAAAACGACATGCGGTCCCCCCAATTTTGATACCAGCCAGGGTAAAGCCACACAGCTGAAGGCTGGTATTCTCAAGATGGGGAGCTCCACGTTATGGGGCGCTCCCCAGCCTAACAATATCAGCCAGCAGCCGCCCAGAATTGCTGCATCCATTAGATGCGACAGTCCCGGGACTGTACCCGGCTCATCCTGTATTGCCCTGGTGCGGTGGCAATCAGGGTAATAAGGAGTTAATGGCAGCCCATAACTGCCACTAATAATGGAAACTCCGGCACACTCACTATCACCCTTGGAGACACAGAAAGTCAGAGACATGTAGCTGATATCAAAATCCTTTTCTTTTTATTTTGTGGTGAAAAACGTGTGACAAAAAAGTGCTGTACAATAGTCCGCCAATCTCAACGTTTCGGCCTATCTGGCCTTCTTCAGGTCGGACGGGCTCAAGGATGAAAGGACTGGAAGTAGATAAATGTGCACAGGACACCGTTGTAAGACCAATGCTAAACTGTAGTGAGAATTATGGACTACAGGGTAATCAATGTCAGGATACTCTATGCGTAGACAATGTCGGATAGTACTGTTATCAAGGCATATGGGTCTCAACCTTGTGTTGAATAAATGGTATAATGATACCGATTCGTACGCAGAATCTCTGGTTTATCTAAGAGCCATCACCTCAGTATTCCATGATATGTAGATTGGTCTATGACGTGGTCAGACGTCTAGAGTGGTTTATTTGGGTATGGTGATCCTTATTGAGGACTGAAATGGTGCATAAGGATCAGAGGTGGGAAGCCACGGTGCGGTCACATTCGTCAGCATTTAGTGGAAAACATTGTTAGTTTTAAATGACTTACTGGCTGAGACTCCACTCGTATTTTGTTTGGATAGGGGTCCTAGAGATACAGTGGTGGGAGTCCAGGTAACATGTGCTGGTGTGATGCAGGGGTGAACCGCACGTCCTGTGACTCACAGGACGTGCGGTTCACCCCTGCATCACACCAGCACATGTTACCTGGACTCCCACCACTGTATCTCTAGGACCCCTATCCAAACAAAATACGAGTGGAGTCTCAGCCAGTAAGTCATTTAAAACTAACAATGTTTTCCACTAAATGCTGACGAATGTGACCGCACCGTGGCTTCCCACCTCTGATCCTTATGCACCATTTCAGTCCTCAATAAGGATCACCATACCCAAATAAACCACTCTAGACGTCTGACCACGTCATAGACCAATCTACATATCATGGAATACTGAGGTGATGGCTCTTAGATAAACCAGAGATTCTGCGTACGAATCGGTATCATTATACCATTTATTCAACACAAGGTTGAGACCCATATGCCTTGATAACAGTACTATCCGACATTGTCTACGCATAGAGTATCCTGACATTGATTACCCTGTAGTCCATAATTCTCACTACAGTTTAGCATTGGTCTTACAACGGTGTCCTGTGCACATTTATCTACTTCCAGTCCTTTCATCCTTGAGCCCGTCCGACCTGAAGAAGGCCAGATAGGCCGAAACGTTGAGATTGGCGGACTATTGTACAGCACTTTTTTGTCACACGTTTTTCACCACAAAATAAAAAGAAAAGGATTTTGATATCAGCTACATGTCTCTGACTTTCTGTGTCTCCAAGGGTGATAGTGAGTGTGCCGGAGTTTCCATTACTTGACTTATTTTTCTCCAGAGCACCCACGAGAGGTGATGCAAGGTTTTCTTTATAACATAACTGCCACTAAGTCCTAGGTTAATCATGGCAGGCATCTCCCCGAGAAACCTTCAATGATTAACCTGTAAGTTAAAGAAAATAAACACACACACATCCAAAAAATCCTTTATTTGGAATAAAAGACAAAAAAACACCCTCTTTCACCACTTTATTAATCCCCAAATACCCCTCCAGGTCTGACGTAATCCACACGAGGTCCCGCGACACATCCAGCTCTGCTACATGAAGCTGACAGGAATGGCCACAGACCACGACCGCTCTCTGTCAGCTCCACGCAGCAACTGAAGTGAGTCGCGCAATTAGCGATGACGTCACTTAGGTTACTTGCGGCCGCCGCTGGATCCTCCAACTGTGACAGCAAGTCGCCTGAGTCACTGAAGTGAGCTGCGCGATCGGCGATGACATCACAGGTGAGTTGCGGTCTCTGTTAACCTGAGTGACTGCACCGCTGATCGCGCTGCTCACTTTACTCAGGGGATTTGTGTTAACCTGGGAGACCTTCACGGGTGACCGCTAATCATGACGCGACACACAGAGCCGCGGGATGATAATGAAGTTGGGTGAAGTTCATCAGAGTTCATTCTCATCGCGTGACTGTCTGCGGTCAGCGGGCATGTAGCAGAGCTGAATTGCCATGGGACTGCACTGTCAAAAATGCATCCAAACGCATGCATTTGGGATGCATTTTTTTTGACAAACGCAGTGTTTCCAGTTGTCCAGTCTGCCAGAGGGTGCGTTCTTTTCCGCACTGCACAGAACGCAGCGTGCGCACTTACCCTTAGTGTTGTCATGCTAATGGTTCAGATGTTGAGCCAATTCTTGTTCTGAGTCCGCAACCAGCAGGAAGTCGTTTAGGTAGGGAATAGTGATGAGCGAGCATGCTTGTTACTACTCGGTACTCGCACGAGTATCACTGTACTCGGGCTACTCGGCGGGGACCGAGTAATCTCGCGATACTCGTGCTGTACTCGTGGTCTTCATGTTGGCGCTCTTTTTACAGCCATCCCTTATGCAGGGATTGGCTGGCAGACCACTGCAATGCCACAGCCCTGTTGTGGAATTGCAGTGATTGGCCGGCCCGCACAGCGTGACCGTGCCTTTAGCCCGACACTTCCCCGCTCGGCTACGGCCCCTCCCGCACTCCACTCCGCATGTATATATATATATGCACGCTTACACACACACGCACGTTTTTTTTTTATTAATTTACAGTTTTATGGTTTCTACATGCTGCCGGGGGTCATTTCACAAAAATACTCGGGTCTCCCATAGGATAACATTAGGCTCGGTGCTCGGGCCGAGTACACGAGTATTTTGAGATGCTCGGCCCAAGCCTCGAGCACCCGAGCATTTTAGTACTCGCTCATCACTAGTAGGGAACTATAATTATGCCTGAGGTAGGCTACTATTTCAGCTACCAATTTCTTGAATATCTGAGGAGCAGGAATAGTGACCCTGGTATGCTCTGCTACTGCGATGAGAACGACCGCATTTCAGCTTAATTTTTGGACATCTGTCGACAACCACTGAAAAAAAGGGGCAGGGGACTGAATGGATGACAGAAACCTTTCGGAAGGTAACTGAGAAAACTCTATCCTGTACCCTTGGAGACTGCGAGAAGAACCCACTGATTCATGGACACCTGCCTCCATCCTTCTAGAATTGACAGTCTCCCACCTACCCTGGTAGCATCATGACCTATCAGGGCCCGGTCTGGATACAAATAGGGAACTTCTGTTTTTGCCCCCTTTTGGGTAACGCCATCTCCCTGTCTTTCTTTTCCTCAAGAGGCACTGGATCTACAAAAGGGCTGAAATCTGTGTGCTCACTCTAATGGGAAATCCTTATTTTTATCGGACGCTTTCTTTAGAATGTCTTCCATTACTGACCCGAAAACTCTAAACCCTAAAAAAAAGAGATACAATACATAGTCTGTCAAAAAATAAATGATCTCCCGACCAGGTCTTCAACCAGACCGCTTGTCAGGCTGAGTTTGAGAGGGCATGGTCTAGCTGCAAATCTGACAGATTCAGGAGATGCATCAGCCACAAACCCAATAGCCATCTTTAGTAGTAGGAGGGATTCCAGGATCTCTTGAAGTCTTGCTCTTAGACCTGAGTCACACTTGGGAGTGCTTCGCGTGTAACTCGCGCGAGTCTCACATCACCCGACAGAGCCGCACACTCTCCTGACAGGAGCGGGTTGGTTGCATGTATCTCTGCAGTTGACACGCTCCTGTCCGGAGAGTTAGCCTGTAAACAGGCGCCTGCACCTCTTCTCAGATCATAGACCGCTTTTCCAAAAGCAAAGATGACTGCTCCTCACTGACAATTTTAGATATGAAATTGCAACAGAGTTGCTCTTGGTATGTGTCTGGCAATTTGCAGCTCCAGACAGCACATCTCTTCAACTTTCCTGCCATCTTACCAGATTCATTCCTTGAAGTAGTGCCAGACCCCACCAAGGAATCCGTACCGTAAAAATACATAAGGGTAAACTAAGAATGGGGAACTACAAAAACCCTTGGAAACCCATACACTGACAATTTATGTGGACCAGGGGCAATTCAGGGAGTGCATCTGAGAGGGCCAAATACTCCATAGCCAAACAACACATTGTAAGCTATCCCGACTACCAGAGTGCATAACCCATAAAAGGTTAAAATTCCCCCCTCTCCATCAGGTTTATATCACCTTAACAGGGTTTACATCCGGTCCTCTTTCAGCTTCATGCACTCTATGGAGGAACGCACGCCACCCTCCTGAGTGCACGCTGGAAGCGAGTTCCAGAGTGGAAGGCACGCACTACACATGCCTAGAAATGGATTTGTAGCCATCTTAGCAGGACGCAGAGAGCCATCAGGTAAAGGAAGCTGCTTGCGTGATCAGCATCATCCCACTCTACTGGGGCGGGCTGATGGACCTCCCTTTGAGAGGTGTCAGCCTGGTCCTCTTAACAGGAGGAACGAGAGGGATGGACCTCTCAATCCCGCTGAGTCAGTCCACAAGTTCTTTGTGCCGCCTCTTGCATCGGTCCTGTATATAACGGTATGCTGTGGATAAGAAGCGCAGATAGGGTCTTATCTGGTGGGATCTGACAAGACAACAGGTAAGCTACTCACCTGTAGAGGTTGTGCCAGTCAACTCCTACATAGGCATAAAATATTGTCTGCTGTAGCCCTGGAGAGATGTGTTATACATGTAGAAGAAGGAAACAGGGATATGCCGCACTGACATCAAACATCCAGAAGTTGATTCATTTCTCTTTTATTCAGTCAGGTCTACGCATTTCGTTTACTATTTCTTTGTTTTCAAGAAAAATTATATAACAAAGCATGAATATAGATAATTTTGTAGTGCCCGGTTTTACAGAATATGGAAAAGTTACAGGTTTGGTCTGGGCATTTAAATCTTATACAGCATATACTACAGTGAACTTTATCGTAGGTCTTACAGGAAAAATTCTTCATAACATCCTTAATGACATCTTATCCCAAGTATATATCAATCGTTTATCTTTTGTTCTATTTAATATGTAGATGGTAATATTCTGTATAATCTTGCCATATATTTCAACAAGTAAACCTATGTACACTAATTAGATAAGCAGGAGAAGGAAAAGAGGGGAAAGAAAGAAAAGCAAGGGATGAAAGGAGAAGAAGAGTGAGAAAGAAGAGAAAGAAGGAAAACACGAGAAAGAGAGAAGGGGAGATTATGTAGGGCTCTGTGACATCGCACCACGCCACCCTCCCATCAGGAGGGCCACTTCGCCCCGCCAAACATCAATGTGGCAGCGTGCCCGTGAGTAACCAGGATTGCAATTGTGTTTCTCTGAATTGAAGCCACGGATACCAGGTGGAAAAGCATAGTGAGTGTCTCCCTTCATCAAATGCTCTTATCTCTTCCAAACATCTCAGGGCATCCATAGCCCCCACCCAGTCTGCTCTTCTCAATGTATAGGTGAACCTCCAATGTTTCGGTATGATCTGTCTCATTGAGAAGGTCTACGCATTTCAAAGGACACAGCCTCCTTCTTCAAGACAATTATTACAGAAAAGAATTACTGAAAAAAATAAATGGTTGTTTTTTTCTGTAATAATAGTCCTGAAGAAGGAGGCTGTGTCTTTTGAAACGCGTAGACCTGATTGATTAACAGAGAAATTAATCAACTTCTGGATGTTTGATGTCAGCTCGACATATCCCGGTTTCCTTCTTCCAAATTGGTCCTGTATAAGGACAGGAAAAACAGATGGTTGGGGTGAGTGGGACGGTCTTTTAAACTCTTGTTTTCCTGTCCCTTTAAAGGGCATGAAGGACAAATCCTGTGGTGTGGTCTTGAGGGACAACCTGGAAAACAATCTTAGAAAGAAAAATGTGTATTTAGTGGAGATGAGTAAATAAATTTGCAGGACCCTGGTCTAGTGGCAGTAAATCATAGCTGCCTCCTACCATCTCTGACACCTTTTCTGATTCGTACATCTGTCACAAAGGTTAGGTGTTGGTCATGCTGTACCAAGTCTACAAACTGGTAAGTGTCAGGGATGTGGGGAGTTAGGAGCGTATGGGAAAGAATCCTCTGGCCACTGGATCAGGGTCCTGATAAATAATTTTTTCATCTCTAGTATAAGGTTTCTTTTTGATCACAAAGGATGTTGATGCCCCTCAGTATTTTCCATCTCTGTACACCTGAAATGAACAATACTAAAGGCCCTGTCACACACAGAGATAAATCTGCGGCAGATCTGTGGTTGCAGTGAAATTGTGGACAATCAGTGCCAGGTTTGTGGCTGTGTACAAATGGAACAATATGTCCATGATTTCACTGCAACCACAGATCTGCCAAAGATTTATCTCTGTGTGTGACAGGGCCTTAAGACCTCATTCCAGATTCGGTTGGTATTCTTCATCAGTGTTTGAAGCCAAAACCAGGAGCAGACCCTAAACATGGTGCAATATAATAGATTCATACTTCTCTTATTTGCTTACACTGCAGTTTTTATTAAAAAAAAACCCTGATCAAAACCAAAATAGAGCCTACAAGGTTCAATGAACCAGTATGCCACATTCAAGACCCCATCTTCTGCCTTACTACAGAATGAGCTGGATACTACTGAACACGTGAAAGGGATTAGTTCGTGAAGACAACTCCTGTCCATGTGATCTATAAAGGTCACCCGCACGTTATAAGCAGCTGTCCATCTCAGTACCTCCATTATGGGCCAGACTGAAGAGCCACTCCAGTTCTACTTCACTGTACTGGAGTTGTGCAACTAAGAGCCGGTTTTCCTTCTCATTTAGAGTATGTGCTCCCTCTAAATTATTGATTTCCTGCAAATAATGGTTACAATTTTACATTCAGTGTAAAAAGCTAGTAAAACCAGGTGCTTTTTCCATCTCACGCAGAAAGAAGAGACTTGTATGCTTGTTGATAGCATTGTTTAATCATAAGTTAAAGCTTAGAAAAGAGTAATTGTCTGACATTTCATTGCTCATAACAACATTCAAGTTTTCTTCTTCACTTTTTACGTGAGTTGATTGAAATATAGAAAGTTACATTTGGTTCAGAAAACCGATGAACCCAGCAGCACTGCCAGCCTCCTGTGCCTGTATGCAGTGATCTCTGAATTAGGACGGCAGCCCGAGGAACGTCACGAGGAACGTCACACAAACTGCTGCTTCTTACTAGTAGCTGCCTTACTGGCCAAGTCTTTGGCTTTCTCCTTTGCGGCAAGGGCAGTCTCTTTTGCTTTTTCTGTTGCCTCCTTTGCAGTTTCTACCAATGTCCTGGTAGGCAAATCGCCTGGGGAAAAACAAATGAGCTTCTTATTTAACTTTACAGGGGTGAAATTTCACCTAGTTTCAAAAGTGGGACTATCACCACTGGAAACTACGACAAGCTACAAATGTGCCTGCATGCTACACAGGTAATCCTTACAACAGTGGACATCTACAGTTACCAAATAAATGAGCACCTTACACGGGGGTCAACGCTTTTTCTTTACTCCATTGTTCAGACCTGACGAATGCCTAAAACATATGTAAACTTTATCTATCTCTAGCGTATTATTCTAAAACCTGCATGGAAACATTCTTAGTAGCGGCTGGACTGGGAGAACAATTTCCTCATTATCCCTGGGATGATGACATGTTATTAGCATGGAGCCCATGGCTCACTGCTCTACTACTATTATCTTCCACGTGACCTACTAGTCACACTTCCTGTCTTAAGACTCAGACATTGCCATTGAACGTGTCTTGACCACTTACCTTGCATTTTTGCCAAGATGTAGTCATATCCTTTCATAGCCTTGGTCACGTTACTCTTAAATCTAGCCAGCCCAAACTCCTGGAGAACAGAACACACACTTAAGAATGGCATTTATAAAACATGAAGGTTAAACGGAAAGTAAATATACAACTGTACTTCACCATTAACTGCAGTGCCAAGAACTACTACTACTCTCTACACGGCAGCGCACAACCACTGGCTCCACCACCGCACCATTCATGTGAATATGGCCGGCTCCAGTTCTGTGCACTGCTATGTGGACAGAAGGAGCTGCAGGAAGACACGGGATCACAGCACTATGGTCCCTTCATTACAGGATCAGGTAGAGCCTTACACTACCCCACCCCTCCCTGCAATTATTAAGGGGTTATTGCTTAGGTTTTTTTATGGGTACAATTTTAAAGGACTCATAAAATAAAGCAACTGTTTTTAAAAATACTCTATTCTCAAAAAGAGGGATTTTTATGATTTACTGCTGTTGGCTATGGTAGCAGCAGTGAACATGCACAGTGCTTACAAGAGCTTTCCAATAGAGCTTATAAACAGATGAGAGGCCCAGTGGAAGTTCAGGTTCTGCGGGTTGAGCCAAACTTTAAATTAAGATTCATTTTGGACCTGAACTTGACCTGAACCCCAATGGAAGTGACTGACTGGGCAGTTCGGATCTCCGCCCCACATGCAGTCAGCCATAAATCCCCTCCCTCCCCTCCTCAGGGCCGGCCCGCCCCCCGCAGCTGAGGTCCAAATCGCATGATCCGACCTCAGTCGCAGTGACACTCGCAGGATACACGGCTCCTGCTGTGCTGCCAGCGTGAGCCGACTATCATGCTAGGATCGCAGTAGATCCCCGTGTGGCCCCGACCTTATAGACTCTGTAATAATTCCTACTTAGCAATGGAGGATATGATGCCATAAGGTTGTAGCGCCCCCATTCACCGATGGGAATCCCTAGAATCCCCTAGTTTACCCTGCACTGTGCTTAGAGTGCACCAACATGTATTGGAAACAAATGTGAAATCACATGACCAATAGACACCAACATACAGGCATAACCCAAATAGGTCTAAATCCTTAATAATAATAATAATAATAATAATAATAATAACGGTTACTTATGTGAAAATGAGGTCCACAGTATAGAGCCCCAAATCAGTCCCAGCGTGTTTCCCCACGGAAAGTCCACAAGGGTTCATTAGGAGACCGGAACAGAAAAATCCAGGGTAGCAGGTGTTGTATCTCAAGAGCGAATACACTACAGTTCAAGAGTTTAGGGTCACTTAGATATTTCCTTATTTTTGAAAGGAAAGCACATTTTTTTTTTCAATAAAGCTAACAGACTATTCTAGCTGCAAACGTCTGTTTTTTAATGCAATATCTACATAGGTATATAGAGTCCCATTTCCAACAATCACCACTCCAGTGTTCTAATGGTACATTGTGTTTGTTAACTGTGTTAGAAGGATAATGGATGTTTAGAAATCCCTTGTGCAAGTATGTTAGCACAGCTGAAAACAGTTTTGCTGATTAGAGAAGCTATAAAACTGACCTTCCTTTGAGCTAGTTGAGAATCTGAAGCATTACATTTGATGGTTCCATTAAACTCTCAACATGGCCATAAAAAGAACTTTCATGAAAAACTCGACAGTCTATTCTTGTTCTTAGAAATAAAGGCTATTCCATGCGAGAAATTGCCAAGAAACTGAAGATTTCCTACAACGGTGAGTACTACTCCCTTCAGAGGAGAGCACAAACAGACTCTAAGGCTATGTGCGCACGTTGCATACAAGCCCTGCAGAAATTTCTGCAGCGATCTGAAGAGCACATGTGCGCTTTAGATCGCTGCAGAAATGTCCGTAGTGAGCGCCGATTCCATGCGCTCTGCCTGCAGCTCCTGCCATAGACCGTGCAGGAGCTGCCGGCAAAGCGCAGGAAAGAAGTGACATGTCACTTCTTTTTGCGCAGCGCTTCGGCAGTAGCCGAAGCGCTGCGCTCTTAAACGCCACGTGCGCACGGCCCCTGCACAGTCTCCATAGACTGTGCAGGGGACGCAGGACGCATGCAGTTACGCTGCGCTACAAAGTGCAGCGTAACTGCATGTTTTTACGCGACGTGCGCACATAGCCTAACCAGAGTGGATAAAGAAGTAGGAGGCCCCGCTGCACAACTGAGCAACAAGTATATTAGAGTCTCTAGTTTGAGAAATCAACTCCTCACAGGTTCTCAACTGGCAGTTTCATTAAATAGCACCCACAAAACGCCAGTGTCAATGTCTACAGTGAAGAGATTACTCCGGGATTCTGGCCTTCAGGGCAGAGTGGCAAAGAAAATGCCATATCCGAGACTGGCTAATAAAAGGAAAAGATTAATATGGGCAAAAGAACACAGACATTGGACAAAGGAAGATTGGAAAAAAAAAAAAGTGTTATGGACAGATGAATCGAAGTTTGAGGTGTTTGGATCAGACAGAAGAACATTTGTGAGACGCAGAACTACTGAAAAGGGGCTGGAAGAGTGTCTGACCCCATCTGTCAAGCATGGTGGAGGTAATGTGATGGTCTAGGGTTGCTTTGGTGCTGGTAAAGTGGGAGATTTGTACAAGGTAAAAGCGATTTTGAATAAGGAAGGCTATCACTCCATTTTGCAATGCCATACCCTGTGGACAGCGCTTGATTGGAGCCAATTTCATCCTACAACAGGACAATGACCCAAAACACACCTCCAAATTATGCATGAACTATTTAGGGAAGAAGCAGGCAGCTGGCATTCTATCTGTAATGGAGTGGCCAGCCCTTTCACCAGATCTCAACCCTATTGAGATGTTGTGGGAGCAGCTTGACCGTTATGGTATGCAAAAAGTGCCCATCAAGCCAATCCAACTTGTGTGTGTTGGGGGGGGAGCATGGGGTGAAATATCTCCAGATTACCGCAGCAAATTAACAGCTAGAATGCCAAAGCTCTGCAAAGCTGGAATTGCTGCAAAGGAGCATTCTGTGCGGAAAGCAAAGTATGAAGGAGAAAATTATTTCAAGTAAAAATCATTATTTCTAACCTCGTCAATGTCTGGACTATATTTTCTATTCATTATGCAACTCATTTAATAGAAGTATGATTTTTCATGGAAAGAAGGGAATTTTGTTACTTACCGTAAATTCCTTTTCTTCTAGCTCCTATTGGGAGACCCAGACGATTGGGTGTATAGCACTGCCTCCGGAGGCCACACAAAGCAATTACACTAAAAAGTGTAAGGCCCCTCCCCTTCTGGCTATACACCCCCAGTGGGATCACTGGCTCACCAGTTTTAGTGCAAAAGCAAGAAGGAGGAAAGCCAATAACTGGTTTAAACAAATTCACTCCGAAGTAACGTCGGAGAACTGAAAACCATTCAACATGAACAACATGTGTACCCGAAAAACAACCAAAAATCCCGAAGGACAACAGGGCGGGTGCTGGGTCTCCCAATAGGAGCTAGAAGAAAAGGAATTTACGGTAAGTAACAAAATTCCCTTCTTCTTCGGCGCTCCATTGGGAGACCCAGACGATTGGGACGTCCAAAAGCTGTCCCTGGGTGGGTAAAGAAATACCTCATGTTAGAGCTGCAAAGACAGCCCTCCCCTACGGGGAGGCAACTGCCGCCTGCAGGACTCTTCTACCTAGGCTGGCGTCCGCCGAAGCATAGGTATGCACCTGATAATGTTTGGTGAAAGTGTGCAGACTCGACCAGGTAGCTGCGTGGCACACCTGTTGAGCCGTAGCCTGGTGTCGTAATGCCCAGGACGCACCCACGGCTCTGGTAGAATGGGCCTTCAGCCCTGATGGAACCGGAAGCCCAGCAGAACGGTAGGCTTCAAGAATTGGTTCTTTGATCCATCGAGCCAGAGTGGCTTTGGAAGCCTGCGACCCTTTGCGCTTACCAGCGACAAGGACAAAGAGTGCATCCGAGCGGCGCAGGGGCGCCGTGCGGGAAATGTAGATTCTGAGTGCTCTCACCAGATCCAACAAATGTAAATCCTTTTCATACCGATGAACTGCATGCGGATAAAAGGAAGGCAAGGAGATATCCTGATTAAGATGAAAAGAGGATACCACCTTAGGGAGAAACTCCTGAATGGGGCGCAGCACTACCTTGTCCTGGTGGAACACCAGGAAAGGAGCCTTGGATGACAGCGCTGCTAGTTCGGACACTCTCCGAAGAGACGTGACCGCTACCAGAAAGGCCACTTTCTGTGAGAGTCGAGAAAGTGACACATCCCTCAGAGGCTCGAAGGGCGGCTTCTGGAGAGCAACAAGGACCTTGTTTAGATCCCACGGATCTAACGGCCGCCTGTACGGAGGTACGATATGACAAACCCCCTGCAGGAACGTGCGCACCTGAGAAAGTCGTGCTAGACGCTTCTGAAAAAACACGGATAGTGCCGAGACTTGCCCTTTAAGGGAGCCGAGCGACAAGCCCTTTTCCAACCCAGATTGCAGGAAGGAAAGAAAGACAGGTAACGTGAATGGCCAGGGAGATACTCCTTGTGCAGAGCACCAGGATAAGAAAATCTTCCACGTTCTGTGGTAGATCTTAGCAGAAGTGGACTTCCTAGCCTGTCTCATGGTGGCCACGACCCCTTGGGATAATCCTGAAGACGCTAGGATCCAGGACTCAATGGCCACACAGTCAGGTTCAGGGCCGCAGAATTCCGATGGAAAAACGGCCCTTGGGACAGTAAGTCTGGACGGTCTGGTAGTGCCCACGGTTGGCCGACCGTGAGATGCCACAGATCCGGGTACCACGACCTCCTCGGCCAGTCTGGGGCGACGAGTATGACGCGGCCGCAATCGGATCTGATCTTGCGTAACACTCTGGGCAAGAGTGCCAGAGGTGGAAACACATAAGGGAGCCGGAACTGCGACCAATCTTGCACTAAGGCGTCTGCCGCCAGAGCTCTTTGATCGCGAGACCGCGCTATGAAGGTCGGGACCTTGTTGTTGTGCCGAGACGCCATTAGGTCGACGTCCGGCACCCCCCAGCGGCGGCAGATTTCCTGAAACACGTCCGGGTGAAGGGACCATTCCCCTGCGTCCATGCCCTGGCGACTGAGGAAGTCTGCTTCCCAGTTTTCTACGCCCGGGATGTGAACTGCTGACATGGTGGATGCTCTTTCCTCTACCCACATCAGAATCCGCCTGACTTCCTGGAAGGCTTGCCGACTGCGTGTCCCTCCTTGGTGGTTGATGTATGCCACCGCTGTGGAGTTGTCCGACTGAATTCGGATCGGTTTTCCTTCCAGCCACTGCTGGAAGGCTAATAGGGCAAGATACACTGCCCTGATCTCCAGAACATTGATCTGAAGGGTGGATTCCTGCTGAGTCCACGTCCCTTGAGCCCTGTGGTGGAGAAAAACTGCTCCCCACCCTGACAGACCCGCGTCTGTCGTGACCACTGCCCAGGATGGGGGCAGGAATGATCTTCCCTGCGAAAATGAGGTGGGAAGAAGCCACCATAGCAGAGAATCCTTGGCCGTCTGAGAAAGGGAGACTTTCCTGTCTAGGGAAGTTGTCTTCCCGTCCCATTGGCGGAGAATGTCCCATTGAAGTGGACGCAGATGAAACTGCGCGAACGGGACTGCCTCCATTGCTGCCACCATCTTCCCTAGGAAGTGCATGAGGCGCCTTAAGGGGTGCGACTGACCCTGAAGGAGAGACTGCACCCCTGTCTGTAGAGACCGCTGCTTGTCCAGCGGAAGCTTCACTATCGCTGAGAGAGTATGAAACTCCATGCCAAGATACGTTAGTGATTGAGTCGGTGCCAGGTTTGACTTTGAAAAGTTGATGATCCACCCGAAAGTCTGGAGAGACTCCAGCGCAACATTCAGGCTGTGTTGGCATGCCTCTTGAGAGGGTGCTTTGACAAGTAGATCGTCCAAGTAAGGGATCACCGAGTGTCCCTGAGAATGCAAGACTGCTACCACTGCCGCCATGACCTTGGTGAAAACCCGTGGGGCTGTCGCCAGACCAAATGGCAGAGCTACGAACTGGAGATGGTCGTCTCCTATCACGAAACGTAGAAAACGTTGGTGCTCTGTAGCAATCGGCACGTGGAGATAAGCATCTTTGATGTCTATTGATGCAAGGAAATCTCCTTGAGACATTGAGGCAATGACAGAGCAGAGGGATTCCATCCGGAACCGCCTGGCGTTCACATGCTTGTTGAGCAGCTTTAGGTCCAGAACAGGACGGAACGAGCCGTCCTTTTTTGGAACCACGAAGAGATTGGAGTAAAAACCTTGCCCTTGTTCCTGCAGAGGAACAGGGATCACCACTCCTTCTGCTCTTAGTGAGCACACCGCCTGCAGAAGGGCATTTGCTCGGTCGGGATGTGGGGAGGTTCTGAAGAACCGAGGCGGAGGATGAGAACTGAATTCTATCCTGTACCCGTGAGACAAAATGTCTGCTACCCACCGGTCTTTGACCTGTGGCAGCCAAATGTCGCAAAAGCGGGAGAGCCTGCCACCGACCGAGGATGCGGAGGGATGAGGCCGAAAGTCATGAGGCAGCCGCCTTGGAAGCGGTTCCTCCGGTTGTTTTCTTGGGGCGTGAATGAGCCCGCCAGGAATCTGAGCTCCTTTGCTCCTTCTGAGTCCCTTTGGACGAGGAGAATTGGGTCTTGCTGGAGCCTCGAAAGGACCGAAACCTCGACTGCCACTTCCTCTGTTGAGGTTTGCTCGATCTGGGCTGGGGTAAGGAGGAGTCCTTACCCTTGGACTGTTTAATGATCTCAGCCAATTGCTCACCAAACAGTCTGTCTCCAGATAGTGGCAAGCTGGTTAAACATTTCTTGGAAGCAGAATCTGCTTTCCATTCCTTTAACCACAAGGCTCTGCGCAAAACCACAGAGTTGGCAGACGCCATTGAGGTACGGCTCGTAGAGTCCAGGACAGCGTTGATAGCGTAAGTCGCAAACGCAGACATTTGCGAGGTTAGGTACGCTACTCGCGGCACTGCTGGACGTATGATAGAGTCCACTTGTGCCAGGCCAGCTGAAATAGCTTGGAGTGCCCACACGGCCGCGAATGCTGGAGCAAACGACGCGCCGATAGCTTCATAGACAGACTTTAACCAAAGGTCCATCTGTCTGTCATTGGCATCTTTAAAGTGAAGCCCCATCTTCCACTGCAACTATGGATCTAGCCGCAAGCCTGGAGATAGGGGGGTCCACCTTTGGACACTGGGTCCAGCGTTTGACCACGTCAGGGGGAAAGGGATAACGTGTATCCTTAAGACGTTTGGAGAAACGCTTATCTGGATAAGCATGATGTTTCTGGACTGATTCTCTGAAGTCAGAGTGGTCCAGAAAAGTACTCAATTTAGGCTTAGGATACCGGAACTGGAACTTCTCCTGCTGTGCAGCTGCCTCCTCTGCTGAAGGGGCTGGGGGAGAAATATCCAACAGTCTATTGATGGCCGCTATAAGGTCATTTACCATAGCGTCACCATCAGGGGTATCTAGATTGAGAGCGGTGTCAGGATTAGATTCCTGATCACCCACCTCTGTCTCCTCATACAGAGCCTCGTCTCGCTGAGACCCTGACCAGTGTGATGACGGCGAGGGTCTTTCCCAGCGAGCCCGCTTAGGCTGCCTGGGACTGTCATCCGAGTCAGAGTCTTCAGCCTGTGATGCCTGGGACCCCCTTGAAGTACGGATTAGTTCCAACTGAGGGGGACCGGGGAGCATAGACACAGCAGTGTCCATGGTCTGAGAAACTGGCCTGGACTGCAAGGTTTCCAGGATTTTTGTCATAGTCACAGACATCTTATCAGCAAAAACTGCAAATTCTGTCCCCGTCACCGGGGCAGGGTTCACAGGCGTCTCTGCCTGGGCCACTACTACCATAGACTCTGGCTGACGAAGTGGCACAGGGACCGAACATTGCACACAATGGGGGTCATTGGAACCTGCCGGTAGATTAGCCCCACATGCGGCACAAGCAGTGCATACCGCCTGTGCCTTGGCACCCTTGCGTTTTGCGGATGACATGTTGTTGTCTCCTCAGAGCAATGAGGGTATAAGCCAAGAAGCGACTGTACAGTGCAATATAAATAAATATGGTACAGGGAAAAAATGCACCAAATAACACTGTGGCACTAGTGGGGCCAGCACTTATGTGCAGCTTACCGCCCGCATAAACGCGGGTGTGTGGTCGCCAGAGTCCCTTGTCTGAGTCCCCCAGAGCCTGTGTCCGTTCTCCAGCCAGACTGCTTGCAGGAATGGCTGCCGGCGTCCTGTGGAGAGGGGCGGGCCCTGGGCGTGTTGAGACCAAGAGCGGGAAACTTGCGTCCCCACTGTGCCCAGTGAGAGGGCTGGAGTATGTAAATAAGACTCCAGCCCTCGGCGCTGGCTATAGAACAGCGTCTCTCCCTTTCCCTGATTGACAGGGTGGGGGCGGGAACGAAGCAGAGCTAGGCCGCAAAAGCCGGGGACTAGATTTATGAGCGCTGCCGCCGTAAAAGCGCGGGCAGCGCGAGTCCCCGGCGCACTACAAGTCCCAGCGGCGCCGCCGCTCCCGGAGCGGCCGGCGCGGTAGTTCCCAAGACATAAAATCACTCAGCTAAGCTGCAGTGACTCTAACCCGAGCGCGCAGCGCTAGTGCCCCCGGCGCACTAGCACACCCAGCAAGCCTGGAGTGTGCGTGGCCTGTCTGTGCGGGGACACAGAGTACCTGAACGTTGCAGGGCCTTGTCCCTGACTGTACTCAGCTCCTCCAGCAGGGTCTCTGGGTCTGTGGATGGAGCTCGGCCTCAGGGTTTGGGGGCCGGTAAGATCCCACTTCCACAGAGCCCCTCAGGGGGATGGGGAAGGAAAGCAGCATGTGGGCTCCAGCCTCCGTACCCGCAATGGGTACCTCAACCTTACAAACCGCAAGTGGGGTGAGAAGGGAGCATGCTGGGGGCCCTATATCGGCCCTCTTTTCTTCCATCCGATAGTCAGCAGCTACTGCTGACTAAACAGTGGAGCTATGCGTGGATGTCTGACCTCCTTCGCACAAAGCAGAAAACTGGTGAGCCAGTGATCCCACTGGGGGTGTATAGCCAGAAGGGGAGGGGCCTTACACTTTTTAGTGTAATTGCTTTGTGTGGCCTCCGGAGGCAGTGCTATACACCCAATCGTCTGGGTCTCCCAATGGAGCGCCGAAGAAAGACAAAATGGTCTGTGTGACCCCAAACTTTTGAACTTGAGTGCCTACAGGTGCCTGAGGATATTGTTTGGGTTTAGCGAGTTCAGCTGGACTTTAGGCAAAGTTCAGTTCTGGATCTGGACTTGACCTGAACCTCTTTAGAAGTCACTGATATGGAGGTTCAGTTCTCGGCCCACATGCAGCCAGCCATAAACAGATCACTTCCAGGAGATACAGGGCAGGAATTTCCATTATTATTTTCTGCACATACTACATCCCATCACGCTGTTGTTACCACCAGTGTGAGCCATCCAAACACTGCAACCGGGCTGAACAACGAGCATACCCGTGTACAGCGGGAAGAGTTTGGGTACGCTCATCTGTAGTCATAACCACCTAAACTTAAGGGAAGGTAATTCTCAAGAGTTTACAAACATTTACTTTTTGTTTTGTATATTTTCAGAGATAGACAATGACCGTAGCTTGGAGAATCCCTTTGCAGGAGACCCGTCCATCGGCTAGCTCAGTAATCTGTGAAGTAATCTCCTCAGAGATGGAGGAGAGGGATTCGCAGGCCTCACTTCAGCTGTTCTACTTTTCAGTCATTAATATCTTAGAAGAGAAACCAATGTAAACAGCATGCACAACAGGCCTGTGCATTTGGAGAAACTCATCCCCCTTAGTCATGGTACTGCCGATTTTCTCACCTGTATTGGTCTGCTAAAACCAAACACCCTGGAGGACACCCAGGCCTCTCTTCTAACCTCGGTCCAATTTTTGTTTGCTGAATTTTCACAGTATAAACAGCGTTCCTCCACAGACTGTAGTGTAAGAATAAAGAAGGGAGGTAAACACCCTGAAAGATAAATAAACTATGAAAACTATTCTTCACATTGGGCCTCCTACCATGACGGTGCTGTGGTTTATGTTCCACGTGTACGTGGTCAGGGTTTTCTTGTGGACATCAATTATGGAGTCTTCTAAGACGTACACAGCATGGGCCACGTTGGCAGGGAAGAATCGCTCTGCCCACCGTGGCAGGCGGTTGGTCTTGGTTAACAGTCTCCTGGTCAGTAGCTTGTGGTCACTGGTCACCTCGCGGTACAGAATGTCTTCGGTCAGGACATGTTTGCTGTGTGTCCAGAAGGAAATGGATATGTTAAAATATTTGATGAATTTCAGTAAATCACCATGTGATATAATTGGCCATGGGACTTGTTTTTCGCACACACAATTTAATATAACATGGAATGTCTTTTATACTGACTAATAATGTGCGTCACCAAGAGCATATGTGGTGAATGGCTATCATTTTCCAAGGCACTGACAAAGGACAGGAGCCCGAGCCCCAACAGCGGTGACGAGTTTTACTAGCATTGATACACAAACATTGCCCCTCACTCAGAAGTCCGGACGTACCTGTAGGGGTTTGGATAACGCTGCCAAAAAGCAGTGAACACTTGGTCCCACGAGCTCCTCAGCTCATTCAAGCCTAAAAAATACTTCACCATTGTTCCCAGGAGAATCACTGCGCCAAGCTCAGGAAACCATCAGGGGATGGCAGTGATGAGGGGAGGTCACCTGGAGAAACCGTCTGGGGGTGAGGCTGGCATGCGTCCTAATAATGGGACTGTGCACAAAGAAAAAAAGAGAAGCATAAGAATCCAGCAGCGGGAAATGTGTAATCCGTGCTATACCGATCAGTATCCTCACAGAGGATTTCCAGAAGGCCAGGCCGAGGGATTATCCTGCAGAGGACCCTCCACATGACACGTCACTAGTGGGGAACGTCAGCGGAGTACTTAAAAATACCACGACCTGGTCACAAATGCCAAACTAAGGGGGTGTCCACACTGAGGATTTTCCTAAGATCGCAAAAAACACAAGTTTTCAAGCAGAAATCGCTCCAGGAAACACTGTTTTGTTAGGTTTTTGTTTCTGAAGCGTTTTTTCTGCAGCCTTTTGACTGGTCAGAGCCGAGTTTGGAGAGGTTTGATCTGCTCCACAGGCGCCATTTCTCCCACCAAGCCTTATACACAAGAAAAAGCTCACAAATAATATGAACAGCAAAGTAGATTTACTGTAGAAATTAACTGGAGTTTTCCCAAGAGATTTTGATGAGGATTTGAGTAAAGATCAATATCTAAATCCTCCTGAAAATCCTGTGTGAACATAGTCTGAGGCAGCAGCGGGGATTTCCTGGTTAGTTTTATGATTTGGGGGCAAATCCTCCAGAAAACGCCTTTTATGTCACCACATGTATAGGTAACTGCAATGTATGACTAGATGTGTATGGTCAGCTCTCCTGTGAGATGAGGAGGGGGGCAGGCACCAGCGCACAGCGGAGGACGCGGGCACCAGCGGGTGCGCAGGGGAGGGCGCGTGCAACGGCGGGTGCACAGGGGAGGGCGCGGGCACCGGCGGGTGCGCAGGGGAGGGCGCGGGCACCGGCGGGTGCGCAGGGGAGGGCGCATGCAACGGCGGGTGCGCAGGGGAGGGCGCGGGCAACGGCGGGTGCGCAGGGGAGGGCGCGGGCAACGGCGGGTGCGCAGGGGAGGGCGCGTGCAACGGCGGGTGCGCAGGGGAGGGCGCGGGCACCGGCGGGTGCGCAGGGGAGGGCGCGGGCACCGGCGGGTGCGCAGGGGAGGGCGCATGCAACGGCGGGTGCGCAGGGGAGGGCGCGGGCAACGGCGGGTGCGCAGGGGAGGGCGCGGGCAACGGCGGGTGCGCAGGGGAGGGCGCGGGCAACGGCGGGTGCGCAGGGGAGGGCGCGGGCAACGGCGGGTGCGCAGGGGAGGGCGCGGGCAACGGCGGGTGCGCAGGGGAGGGCGCGGGCAACGGCGGGTGCGCAGGGGAGGGCGCGGGCAACGGCGGGTGCGCAGGGGAGGGCGCGGGCAACGGCGGGTGCGCAGGGGAGGGCGCGGGCAACGGCGGGTGCGCAGGGGAGGGCGCGGGCAACGGCGGGTGCGCAGGGGAGGGCGCGGGCAACGGCGGGTGCGCAGGGGAGGGCGCGGGCAACGGCAGGTGCGCAGGGGAGGGCGCGGGCACCAGCATGCAGCTGCGGACAAGGGTAGGAGTTGAGGGTAAAAGGCACCAGATCATGCTGTGGAGGGCGCATTGGCAAAGGGCACAAGCACCAGGTCATGCAGCAGAGGGCGCAAGAACTGAGGGCACAGGCACTGACTGTCCGCAGAGTGATGCGCACGTTCCGGACACTGCCACCAAGCGCCCTCTCCTTACCAGCCCCATGCGAGGACTCAGCTCCTGTCGGTCGCCATGAGGGAGCCGTAGGACGCCGTGAACTTCCGGCAGTAAGGGAAAGTTCAGACCCACGTCACGTGCGGGACGCAGCGGATTCCGGCGTCACGTACAGTAACTCCGGAAACGCACTTAATTGGCGGAGACTACACAGGAGTGGGCGGTGCCACGGCCGGCGGTTGGCTACTGACCGAGCGTAGAGCAGTAAGGCGGTGGGTGTGGCCTGGTGCAGGAGGGCGGGGCTGTGGTGGGACATCAATGACAGGCTAGGGCCCATAGAGAACAACTGACAACATGTCATAGGCTCCGGTGCTGTAGACAGCGGCTGTAGTGCCCGGCCTGCCCCCCAGAGGACGCCCTAGCGCTGTGGTTACGTCTCTGCCCGGCAGCTCCTGGAGGCCCTGACTAGTGCCTGTGTGTGGCAGATGACCAGAGCCGGCTCCGCAGCTGCCTGCTCACTCCTACCTCACACACCATGAGCGGGCAGCGGATTGATGCCAAGGTGGTGATGCTGGGGAAGGAGTCCGTGGGGAAGACCAGCCTGGTGGAGAGATACGTCCATCACCGCTTCCTGCAGGGGCCGTACCAGAACGTAAGTGCTGAGCTCTCCGTGCGCCATCACTGCTACCGGGACCTGTGCCCGAGCCTGACACCTACATGCACCGGGCACAGCCCCCCGCACACTCATCCTGCGCCCCTTATATACACACACACACACACACACACACACACACACACACACACACACACACACACACACACACACACACACACACACACACATCCTGCGCCCCTTATACACACACACAGCACACTCATCTTGCGCCCCTTATACACACACACAGCACACTCATCCTGCGCCCCTTATACACACACACAGCACACTCATCCTGCGCCCCTTATACACACACACAGCACACTCATCCTGCGCCCCTTATACACACACACACAGCACACTCATCCTGCGCCCCTTATACACACACACACACACACAGCACACTCATCCTGCGCCCCTTATACACACACACACACACAGCACACTCATCCTGCGCCCCTTATACACACACACACACACACAGCACACTCATCCTGCGCCCCTTATACACACACACACAGCACACTCATCCTGCGCCCCTTATACACACACACACAGCACACTCATCCTGCGCCCCTTATACACACACACAGCACACTCATCCTGCGCCCCTTATACACACACACACACAGCACACTCATCCTGCGCCCCTTATACACACACACACACAGCACACTCATCCTGCGCCCCTTATACACACACACACACAGCACACTCATCCTGCGCCCCTTATACACACACACACACAGCACACTCATCCTGCGCCCCTTATACACACACACACACACAGCACACTCATCCTGCGCCCCTTATACACACACACACAGCACACTCATCCTGCGCCCCTTATACACACACAGCACACTCATCCTGCGCCCCTTATACACACACACACACAGCACACTCATCCTGCGCCCCTTATACACACACACAGCACACTCATCCTGCGCCCCTTATACACACACACACACAGCACACACACACACACATCCTGCGCCCCTTATACACACACACACACACACACACACACACACACACAGCACACTCATCCTGCGCCCCTTATACACACACACACAGCACACTCATCCTGCGCCCCTTATACACACACACACACTCATCCTTTGCCCCTTATACACACACACACAGCACACTCATCCTGCGCCCCTTATACACACACACAGCACACTCATCCTGCGCCCCTTATACACACACACACAGCACACTCATCCTGCGCCCCTTATAGACACACACACAGCACACTCATCCTGCGCCCCTTATACACACACACACAGCACACTCATCTTGCGCCCCTTATACACACACACACAGCACACTCATCCTTCGCCCCTTATACACACACACAGCACACTCATCCTGCGCCCCTTATACACACACACAGCACACTCATCCTGCGCCCCTTATACACACACACAGCACACTCATCCTGCGCCCCTTATACACACACACACAGCACACTCATCCTGCGCCCCTTATACACACACACAGCACACTCATCCTGCGCCCCTTATACACACACTCATCCTGCGCCCCTTATACACACACACACACACACACACCCTGCGCCCCTTATACACACACACAGCACACTCATCCTGCGCCCCTTATACACACACAGCACACTCATCCTGCGCCCCTTATACACACACACAGCACACTCATCCTGCGCCCCTTATACACACACAGCACACTCATCCTGCACCCCTTATACACACACACACAGCACACTCATCCTGCGCCCCTTATACACACACAGCACACTCATCCTGCGCCCCTTATACACACACACACACAGCACACTCATCCTGCGCCCCTTATACACACACACACACACACACAGCACACTCATCCTGCGCCCCTTATACACACACACAGCACACTCATCCTGCGCCCCTTATACACACACACAGCACACTCATCCTGCGCCCCTTATACACACACACACACACACAGCACACTCATCCTGCGCCCCTTATACACACACAGCACACTCATCCTGCGCCCCTTATACACACACACACACACACACACACACATCCTGCGCCCCTTATACACACACACACACACACACAGCACACTCATCCTGCGCCCCTTATACACACACACACAGCACACTCATCCTGCGCCCCTTATACACACACACAGCACACTCATCCTGCGCCCCTTATACACACACACACAGCACACTCATCCTGCGCCCCTTATACACACACACAGCACACTCATCCTGCGCCCCTTATACACACACACACAGCACACTCATCCTGCGCCCCTTATACACACACACAGCACACTCATCCTGCGCCCCTTATACACACACACAGCACACTCATCCTGCGCCCCTTATACACACACACACAGCACACTCATCCTGCGCCCCTTATACACATACACACACACACACATCCTGCGCCCCTTATACACACACACACACACAGCACACTCATCCTGCGCCCCTTATACACACACACACAGCACACTCATCCTGCGCCCCTTATACACACACACAGCACACTCATCCTGCGCCCCTTATACACACACACACAGCACACTCATCCTGCGCCCCTTATACACACACACAGCACACTCATCCTGCGCCCCTTATATACACACACACAGCACACTCATCCTGCGCCCCTTATACACACACACACAGCACACTCATCCTGCGCCCCTTATACACACACACACACAGCACACTCATCCTGCGCCCCTTATACACACACACAGCACACTCATCTTGCGCCCCTTATACACACACACACAGCACACTCATCCTGCGCCCCTTATACACACACACACAGCACACATCCTGCGCCCCTTATACACACACACACAGCACACTCATCCTGCGCCCCTTATACACACACACACAGCACACTGATCCTGCGCCCCTTATACACACACACACAGCACACTCATCCTGCGCCCCTTATACACACACACAGCACACTCATCCTGCGCCCCTTATACACACACAGCACACTCATCCTGCGCCCCTTATACACACACACACACACACACACATCCTGCGCCCCTTATACACACACACACACACACAGCACACTCATCCTGCGCCCCTTATACACACACACACAGCACACTCATCCTGCGCCCCTTATACACACACACACACACAGCACACTCATCCTGCGCCCCTTATACACACACAGCACACTCATCCTGCGCCCCTTATACACACACACACACACAGCACACTCATCCTGCGCCCCTTATACACACACACACACACACACACACACACAGCACACTCAGCCTGCGCCCCTTATACACACACACACAGCACACTCATCCTGCGCCCCTTATACACACACAGCACACTCATCCTGCGCCCCTTATACACACACACACAGCACACTCATCCTGCGCCCCTTATACACACACACACACACACACACACACAGCACACTCATCCTGCGCCCCTTATACACACACACACACAGACACACACAGCACACTCATCCTGCGCCCCTTATACACACACACAGCACACTCATCCTGCGCCCCTTATACACACACACACACAGCACACTCATCTTGCGCCCCTTATACACACACACACACACAGCACACTCATCTTGCGCCCCTTATACACACACACACACAGCACACTCATCCTGCGCCCCTTATACACACACACACAGCACACTCATCCTGCGCCCCTTATACACACACACACAGCACACATCCTGCGCCCCTTATACACACACACAGCACACTCATCCTGCGCCCCTTATACACACACACACAGCACACTGATCCTGCGCCCCTTATACACACACACACAGCACACTCATCCTGCGCCCCTTATACACACACACAGCACACTCATCCTGCGCCCCTTATACACGCACAGCACACTCATCCTGCGCCCCTTATACACACACACAGCACACTCATCCTGCGCCCCTTATACACACACACACTCATCCTGCGCCCCTTATACACACACACAGCACACTCATCCTGCGCCCCTTATACACACACACACAGCACACTCATCCTGCGCCCCTTATACACACACACAGCACACTCATCCTGCGCCCCTTATACACACACACAGCACACTCATCCTGCGCCCCTTATACACACACACAGCACACTCATCCTGCGCCCCTTATACACACACACACACAGCACACTCATCCTGCGCCCCTTATACACACACACACACAGCACACTCATCCTGCGCCCCTTATACACACACACACACACACACACACATCCTGCGCCCCTTATACACACACACACACACACACATCCTGCGCCCCTTATACACACACAGCACACTCATCCTGCGCCCCTTATACACACACACACAGCACACTCATCCTGCGCCCCTTATACACACACACAGCACACTCATCCTGCGCCCCTTATACACACACACACACACTCATCCTGCGCCCCTTATACACACACACAGCACACTCATCCTGCGCCCCTTATACACACACACAGCACACTCATCCTGCGCCCCTTATACACACACACAGCACACTCATCCTGCGCCCCTTATACACACACACACAGCACACTCATCCTGCGCCCCTTATACACACACACAGCACACTCATCCTGCGCCCCTTATACACACACACAGCACACTCATCCTGCGCCCCTTATACACACACACACACACACACACACACATCCTGCGCCCCTTATACACACACAGCACACTCATCCTGCGCCCCTTATACACACACACACACAGCACACTCATCCTGCGCCCCTTATACACACACACACACACATCCTGCGCCCCTTATACACACACACACACACACACACAGCACACTCAGCCTGCGCCCCTTATACACACACACACAGCACACTCATCCTGCGCCCCTTATACACACACAGCACACTCATCCTGCGCCCCTTATACACACACACACAGCACACTCATCCTGCGCCCCTTATACACACACACACACAGCACACACAGCACACTCATCCTGCGCCCCTTATACACACACACAGCACACTCATCCTGCGCCCCTTATACACACACACACACAGCACACTCATCCTGCGCCCCTTATACACACACACAGCACACTCATCCTGCGCCCCTTATACACACACACACTCATCCTGCGCCCCTTATACACACACACACACCCTGCGCCCCTTATACACACACACAGCACACTCATCCTGCGCCCCTTATACACACACACACACAGCACACTCATCCTGCGCCCCTTATACACACACACAGCACACTCATCCTGCGCCCCTTATACACACACACACACAGCACACTCATCCTGGGCCCATTATACACACACACACACAGCACACTCATCCTGCGCCCCTTATACACACACACACACACAGCACACACACACACACCCTGCGCCCCTTATACACACACACACACACACAGCACACTCATCCTGCGCCCCTTATACACACACACACACATCCTGCGCCCCTTATACACACACAGCACACTCATCCTGCGCCCCTTATACACACACACACAGCACACTCATCCTGCGCCCCTTATACACACACACAGCACACTCATCCTGCGCCCCTTATACACACACACACAGCACACTCATCCTGCGCCCCTTATACACACACACACAGCACACTCATCCTGCGCCCCTTATACACACACACAGCACACTCATCCTGCGCCCCTTATACACACACACAGCACACTCATCCTGCGCCCCTTATACACACACACAGCACACTCATCCTGCGCCCCTTATACACACACACACAGCACACTCATCCTGCGCCCCTTATACACACACACAGCACACTCATCCTGCGCCCCTTATACACACACACAGCACACTCATCCTGCGCCCCTTATACACACACACACACACATCCTGCGCCCCTTATACACACACACACACACACACACACACACAGCACACTCATCCTGCGCCCCTTATACACACACAGCACACTCATCCTGCGCCCCTTATACACACACACACACACACAGCACACTCATCCTGCGCCCCTTATACACACACACACACACTCATCCTGCGCCCCTTATACACACACACACACACAGCACACTCATCCTGCGCCCCTTATACACACACACAGCACACTCATCCTGCGCCCCTTATACACACACATAGCACACTCATCCTGCGCCCCTTATACACACACACACAGCACACTCATCCTGCGCCCCTTATACACACACACAGCACACTCATCCTGCGCCCCTTATACACACACACAGCACACTCATCCTGCGCCCCTTATACACACACACACACACACAGCACACTCATCCTGCGCCCCTTATACACACACACACACACACACTCATCCTGCGCCCCTTATACACACACACACACACAGCACACTCATCCTGCGCCCCTTATACACACACACAGCACACTCATCCTGCGCCCCTTATACACACACATAGCACACTCATCCTGCGCCCCTTATACACACACACACAGCACACTCATCCTGCGCCCCTTATACACACACACAGCACACTCATCCTGCGCCCCTTATACACACACACAGCACACTCATCCTGCGCCCCTTATACACACACACACACAGCACACTCATCCTGCGCCCCTTATACACACACACAGCACACTCATCCTGCGCCCCTTATACACACACACAGCACACTCATCCTGCGCCCCTTATACACACACACACAGCACACTCATCCTGCGCCCCTTATACACACACACAGCACACTCATCCTGCGCCCCTTATACACACACACAGCACACTCATCCTGCGCCCCTTATACACACACACTCATCCTGCGCCCCTTATACACACACACAGCACACTCATCCTGCGCCCCTTATACACACACACACAGCACACTCATCCTGCGCCCCTTATACACACACACAGCACACTCATCCTGCGCCCCTTATACACACACACAGCACACTCATCCTGCGCCCCTTATACACACACACTCATCCTGCGCCCCTTATACACACACACAGCACACTCATCCTGCGCCCCTTATACACACACACTCATCCTGCGCCCCTTATACACACACACAGCACACTCATCCTGCGCCCCTTATACACACACACAGCACACTCATCCTGCGCCCCTTATACACACACACAGCACACTCATCCTGCGCCCCTTATACACACACACACAGCACACTCATCCTGCGCCCCTTATACACACACACAGCACACTCATCCTGCGCCCCTTATACACACACACAGCACACTCATCCTGCGCCCCTTATACACACACACAGCACACTCATCCTGCGCCCCTTATACACACACACAGCACACTCATCCTGCGCCCCTTACACACACACAGCACACTCATCCTGCGCCCCTTACACACACACACACACACATCCTGCGCCCCTTACACACACACACACACATCCTGCGCCCCTTATACACACACACAGCACACTCATCCTGCGCCCCTTATACACACACACAGCACACTCATCCTGCGCCCCTTATACACACACACAGCACACTCATCCTGCGCCCCTTATACACACACACACATCCTGCGCCCCTTATACACACACACACACACCCTGCGCCCCTTATACACACACACAGCACACTCATCCTGCGCCCCTTATACACACACACACTCATCCTGCGCCCCTTATACACACACACACAGCACACTCATCCTGCGCCCCTTATACACACACACAGCACACTCATCCTGCGCCCCTTATACACACACACACAGCACACTCATCCTGCGCCCCTTATACACACACACACAGCACACTCATCCTGCGCCCCTTATACACACACACACAGCACACTCATCCTGCGCCCCTTATACACACACACACAGCACACTCAGCCTGCGCCCCTTATACACACACACACAGCACACTCAGCCTGCGCCCCTTATACACACACACACAGCACACTCATCCTGCGCCCCTTATACACACACACACACAGCACACTCATCCTGCGCCCCTTATACACACACACAGCACACTCATCCTGCGCCCCTTATACACACACACAGCACACTCATCCTGCGCCCCTTACACACACACACAGCACACTCATCCTGCGCCCCTTACACACACACAGCACACTCATCCTGCGCCCCTTATATATACACACACACAGCACACTCATCCTGCGCCCCTTATGTAATATATATATTATATATATACATACATACATACATACATACATACATACATACATACATACATACACACACACACACACACATCCTGCGCCCATACATGTACCCAGTACCAGAGGCGCAGATAGCTAAATCCAGGGGGAAGAGACATCTGAGTGGCCCCTAACCAAAAACCTTGATTACAATTACGGTGGTGCAGTGTAATAGTGGGTACAGGGACCCTCAGCAGATGACCGACCACTCTATTGCTGGAAATACATTTATAACACTGATATTACCGCCATAGAGGGGTAAATGCCAGCCCTGCAGAGCATGTAGGAAATTACAGTACAGTTACAGATAGTGACTTACAAATGACTTTTTGTTATGGAGTTGTTCTCCTGTCCCGTTTTTTCCATGTGGCCCAGATCGACATGACAACTTCTTCCAGCCAGGACTCATCTGCAGAGATTACAAGAAAGACACCTCAGACTTCTCACATTTCCTTCACCGTCCCAATCTATTCCCAACCTGCACAAACTCCTCACCCTACAGAGCTGCTGCTGTATGTGTTCCTAATAGTGCACCTGCTGTGTGGAACAGGGCTCCTCTTACTGCCCCACATAGTGATGCCACTTCTGTGCCCATTTAAATAGTAATAATTCCTTCTTTGTGCCTTCTAGGTGGTAACATTTCCCTGTAGAAATTATTAATGCCATGTGCAAATGCCATAGAAAACACTGCCCATATTTTCCCCTGGAAGGTAATAATGTCCCCAGTGTACCTTTTTACTGTCACAATACCCTGAGTGCCCCTATAACAAAAATAGTCCCCCACATTAAAAGCTCCCCTATACACAGCATAATGGGCCCACAGCTCCCTATACACAGCATAATGGGCCCACAGCTCCCTATACACAGCATAATGGGCCCACAGCTCCCTATACACAGCATAATGGGCCCACAGCTCCCTATACACAGCATAATGGGCCCACAGCTCCCTATACACAGTATAATGAGCCCGCAGCTACCTATACACAGTATGATGTCCCTACACCTCCCATATATATAGCATTATGTCCCCACAGCTCCATATACACAGTATGATGGGTCCACACCTTCCCTATACAAAGTATAATGAACCCACGGCTTCCCTATACTCAGTATAATGAGCCCACACCTCCCCTATACACAGAATGATGCCCCTACACCTCCCCTGTATATAGCATTATGTCCCCACAACTTCCCTATGCAGAGTATAATGTCCCCACAGTCCATATACACAGTATGATGGACCCACAGCTATGCTATACACAGTATAATAAGGGCACAGCTCCCCTATACATATTATAGTGGGATCACAGCTCCCCTATACATACCGTAGTATGACGTTCTCACTGTGCCCCCAAAACTAAAATTACCCCACACTTTGTAATGGCCCCAACAGACGTTCTTAAGTGGTATAATAGCCCCCAAACTGTATTATAGGCGCCACATTAGCCCCCAAATTGTAGAATATCCCCTACATTAGCTTGCAAACTGTGTAGTGGCCTCACATTAGCCCTCAAACTGTATAATGGCTCCTACATTAGCTTCCAAAATGTATAGTGGCTCCACATGAGCCCAAGCTGTATAATAGCCCCTATATTAGCCTCCAAACTCTATAATGGCCTTCACACTTTGATGATCTCCACCGATGTCCCTACAATGTATGAGAGCCTCCCCCACACTTTTCAGGGCCCCCACATTACCCCTCACACTGTATGTTGGGCTCACATTGTTTTTATGCCCCCACAGTGTTTGTTAAAATAAAAACATGAAATTCTGACCTAATCCAGGATCCTAGCGAGTCCAGTGGAATGGCAACGCACGGTCATAGCTCTGACGCACGCACAGGACGTCTGACTCTCTGTGTGATGACATCTGCAGGCCAGGACTGACGTCCTGCGTGCGCCGGCACCTTGACTGCACTGTTCTGTAGACAGCAGGCTTAAAGTGCCCATATCATATTCTGGATGCTAGGCCTGCAGAAAAAATGAGGTGCTGTATATCCTCAATAATAAAATATAGGTTTATTAATATTCATTAAAACAATTCCAAAATAAATTGCAAGGACATGAATTATAGAAGGTAATTCAGACACCGGAAACTGTTATAAAGACAATTGATTGCACCAACACTGTGCCCAAGGGAGTAAAGTGCCTGGTGTATAGCCAAGTATTACAGCTTATTATTGAAGGTTAACGAAGGAGTAGATTTGCTCTTACCACCAGGCCTAAAGATAAAGTGGCCAATTCCACTGACACACTGGTGTATGGTGGCAGTATTGGAGTACGGTAGAAACGTAGAAGTGGAGCTGCAATAACCCCCTGGCCTAGGAAGATATGGTGCTATGTAGTATTCACAACATATATAATATGTAAAAAAAAAGAAAAGAAAAGTGCTTTATGTGACAAGATGACATGAAGTCAAAAGCGTAAGTGCATATTCAATAAATAGAGGCGGGAGTATATATAAGTACTATACCTTAGATCAGTGTCTGGATGTATGGCCCCTGAGTGTTTCACACAGCTTCTTCAGGGATGTGTGACCTGTGCCTTGTGGTCTATAGAATGGAGAGCGATGGTGCAGAGAGATCGCGGATTAATTATAGCGATGTGCACAGTTAAGGGTAGCATAGCTCTGGGTGGGCCCCTCATGACACAGGGCCCGGGGCTACTGCCCCCTTTGCCCCCCATGATAGCTAAGCTACTGCCCAGTACTCTCCAGCACCAGCCCTTCCCTCCTCACAACCCGCTGTCCTGACCCTGCGCCCTCCCTTCATACTCTGTGCACAAGTGTTAGATAATGGTATGTGTGATGATTGATTTTATTATTGATCACCTATGCTGCTGTCAGTCTATCCAAAGGGTTAATAAACCTGAATACTTAAGAATGGAAAAGTGAGATTTTCTCTCTTAGGAGAATACTGTATGTGCGCAGGATTATGTAACTAAACAGACATTTTCACATCTCGTTTGTTTTCCATCTGTTAAAGTAATAACCAAAACACCACAAAATGCAGAAAATACATTTCACAAAAAAATCTCACTCACCAATATACCCGCCATACACTTATCCATGGAGTCTGTCACTTTCATAATCTGTTGACAATTGACCTTTTTGGTAGCACCAACCACAGTCCCCAGACACTACAGAAAGGAGTGCTGCTTTCCTTCACTGTAACTCCTTTTCTTAAAGGGAACCTGTCACTAGATTTGTCCCTTATAAGCTGCAGCCAGCACCATTGAGCCCTTATATATACAGTATTCTGGAATACTGTATATAAGAGCCCAGGCCGCTGTGCAGAACGTAAAAAAATCCTTTATAATACTCACCTAGGGGGCGCTCCGGTCCGATGGATGTCGCTGCTCTTGGTCCGGCGCCTCCTCTCTATGGCGATATGCCATCCTCCTTCTGAGCCCCGTGTGGATGAGGAGTCATGCGCACTCTGATCTGCCCTGCTGAGGGCAAGGTATGGTAGTGCGCATGCGCGGGCGGTCTTTGACCTTTCCTCAGATAACGGGTTCCTGGTCGCTTCACGTTTGAATCTTCTCAAATCTTTGGCAGTTAATGTATGTCTTTTTTTTCCCTCAACACGTTTTTTCTGACCCTGTTGACTATTAGGAACAGACCTGATGGTTCTATGGTCACACCCCAATGTCTTAGCAATCTCCAGAGTGCTGCTTTATCTGTAAGGCTTGTAACAATTCATGACGTTTCAGAATCTGTAAACTCTATTTCAGGTTCATTTTGTCAGAGGAAAACAAGCTGCCTAATAATTCTGCACACCTTGTTATATCTTTAGGCCTCACCCATTGGAAAAGCTGCATAGTAATGATATGGTGAAACTACTCACTTGCCTAATTGTGGACTCTGTGTATAGGATGTGTTTTCGGGCATGTGTGTCTAGCATTGCAGCATAAATGCATGCGTCCTGCGTCCCCTGCACAATCTATGAAGATTGTGCATAATCCATCTGCATGTTGTGTTTGAGAACGCAGGGATTTGGATGCTGACTTTTTGATCCAAATTTCTGTGTTCAAATATGCAGCATGTCACTTACTTGGTGCGCTTTGGATGCTGCTCCCACTCTGTGTATGGGAGAGGCAGCATCCAGAGCGCATGAAATCGGCAGTTTTTTCTGCAGGCACACTGCATCCATTACATAGTGATTCTGCAGTGATTTGAAGCGCACATGCACTGCCAAATCACTGCAGAATATTCTGCAGTGACACGACGCAACGTGCGCACACAGCCTTAGGCCTGTTTCACACGTCAGTGAAAAACACAGACGTTTTTCACTGACGTGTTAACAACTCATATGTCCCTCTGTGTGCCGTGATTCACCGCAAACATGGGTTGTCCATGTGCAATCTATGATACGTGCTCAGTCATTGTGATAGCACATGACTATAAACTCACCTGTTCCTGCTCCCGCTGTCTGTGTTGCTGAACTCTTCGTCTCTGCTGCGTTTCCGGTCGGCGCTGACCCCCGCTGCAGCTACTTCCGGGTCGGCTGCTCCTGCATACATGAATATGCATGCAGTAATGAGCCGGCTCTGAAGCAGAGGCCAGAGAAAAGCGGCTCTGGAGAAGGGGAGTATAAAAAGCTTTTTATTTTCAATGTCTGTGTTTTTCTGGTACGTGTTTCATGGATCATTCCATAGTGTGGTCCGTGAGACATCAGTGATGCCAGAACAAACGGACATGTCTCCATGCGGAGCACACAGACACGCGTGTACACCACACGGAGACACTGTCAGTGAAAAATCACTGATGTGTGAGCAGACCCATTGATTATAATGGGTCTGCGTATGTCTGTGATTCTGGTACGTATAAAAACTGCAACATACGTACCAGAATCACTGACGTGTGAAAGAGGCCTAATGCCGATACTTTACCACTATGCCCCTCTGACACCTTACTCATATAGGATGTATTTCTACATGGTACTTTCCCCTCATGTAGGACATGTTCTGTCCTAATATTTCCCCACACGGTATCCCTCCGCTCATACAGGGCGTCCTTTTATCTTGACACTTCCTCATAGCACACTCATCCTTCACACACTTGACACTTCTGCATTAACCCTTCCATCATCTTGCAATAATGTCTTTCCACCCTGACACTTTCTCATAGCTCCTCCTTATATAGGATCATGCTTTTTTTTTTGTGTTCTTTCATCACCTGTCACACAATACGCCTCCATGTTTCGGAAAAAAATGCCCATGGTCTACAATGTGCAAACTCCACTCTTGGTGGATACACCGTGAATTTTTCATTTAGATTTGCAAACATATTTTGTTACATATTAAAGAGGAAGCAAAGGTGTAGGGAATCTCAGGATAGAAAAGAGTTAAAGGGAATCTGTTGGCATTTCATTTGCTATGTAATTTGAGAGAAGCATAATGCTGGGGCAGAAAGCCTGATTCCAGAGTTTGATGTAGTTTCAATACAATCAGTGCTTTATCAGCAGGAGATTATCACTGGAGGTCAGCTGGTAACCATCTTTTCATCATTATTGACACATTAATGAGCCAAGTTAATGAGATGTGCTCTTCGTTCTGACTGATAGTCCTGGTTCGGAAACCCCCAATCCATTCTGTGTTCATGATTCAACTCTAAGGGTATGTGCACACGTTGCTTTTTTTTCCGCGCGGAAAAAAACGCACCCTCTGGCAGAGGGGAGAATTGTAAACAATGCTTTTTGAGAAACAACGCATCGAAAACGCATGCGTTTTTCATGCGTTTTTCATGCGTTTTTCATGCGTTTTTCATGCGTTTTTCATGCGTTTTTTTAGGTGCGTTTTTTAAGACTTGTCAGTGATAATAAAGTTGGTTGAACACAGACCTTTGGAAAAAAAAACCTGTGATGTCATTTCCTTCTCCACATTCTGTTTGGATAAATGGGAGGGCTTGGAATGGAAGGAGCACCATTTGAATTTTGGAAAAGTTGAAATAAACTTCGCGCACCAAGCCCCTTAGGTACCTATACGTCAGAAAACCCCCACAAGTGACCCCATTTTGGAATCTGCACCCATCAAGGATTTTATTCAGGAGTATATTAAGCATTTTGAATCCACAGCTACTTCCCCCAAAATGTTGCTGTAGCAACAATATTCTCACTTTTAGGCCCGCTTCACATGTCAGTGAAAAACACTGACGTTTTTCACTGGCGTGTAAAACACGCACATGTCCCTCCGTGTGCCGTGAATCACGGCACACGTGGGTTGTCTAAGTGCAATCCGGGCTCCGTTCTCCGTGGCCCGTGATTGCACTTAGAGATTAACTCACCTGCGCCCGCTCCCGCTCTCCATGGTGCTGATCGCTCACGCGGTGCAGCATCCGGCCGGCGCTGACCCCCGCAGCAGCTGGTTCCGGGTTGGCTGTGTCGTGCATCATGAATATGCGCGACAATAATGAGCCGGCACAGAAGGAACAGGGAGGACGGGCTGCAGAGGACATCACTGGAGCCGGGTGAGTTAAAATGTTTTTTATTTTAAAAGCACGTTTTTTTCTGGCACGTGTTTCACGGATCACACCACTGCGTGGTCCGTGGGACATCAGTGATGCCAGAAAAAAATGGACATGTCTCCGTGCGGCAATCACGCACACGCGGGTACGCCGCATGGAGACACGTGCAGTGAAAAATCACTGACGTGTGAGCAGAGCCATTCATTATAATGGGTCTGCGTATGTCAGTGATTCTGGTACATTTAAAAAAGCACAAACGTCCCAGAATCACTGACGTGTGAAAGGGGCCTAAGGCTATGTGGCCATGATCCAGCGACATGGCGTATAGTACACAGTGCCAGCCTTCCTGCAGCTGCCCATGCCCACGATTTGGGTTCAGGCTGCTGTGGAGCTCTATGCTACCTGCAGAGAACACTCGTCTCCGCAGCATAAATTGACATGCTGAGGCTCGGGAAGCCACGCTACCGGTCAGTTTATGCTGCGGAGAAAAGAAGCACAGTGGGCATGGGATCTCCAAAAATCCTTCCACTGTGCTTCTACTGCACAACGCAGCGTTATGGACGCAGGGAAAACACTCAGCGCCCATAACGCTGCAAACCCTGATTGTGGACACACAGCCTAAAAAGCGTCAATGGATGAAGGGATGTCAAATATATAGAACGTCCCACCCCCGCCTGCATATTCTAAGCTGACACCTTTAGTACCTTTCATGTGGCACTAAAGGGTGCCTAGCTTAGTATTTATCCAATAAAAAAAAAAAAAAAAAAAAAAAAAATGAAAAAAATGGCGTGGGGTCCCCCCTATTTTTGATAGCCAGTCAGGGTAAAGCAGACAGCTGTAGCCTGCAAACCACAGCTGGCAGCTTCATCTTGGCTGGTGATCAATTTGGAGGGCTCCCCATGTTTTTTTTTTTATTTATAAATAAAGAATAAAAAAAAAAATAACGTGGGGTCCCCCCAAATTAGATCACCAGCCAAGGTGAAGCTGACAGCTGGGGTCTGGTATTCTCAGGGTGGGAAGAGCCATGGTTATTGGACTCTTCCCAGCCTAAAAATAGCAGGCCGCAGCCGCCCCAGAAGTGGCGCATCCATTAGATGCGCCAATCCTGGCGCTTCGCCCCAACTCATCCCGCGCCCTGGTGCGTTGGCTAACGGGGTAATAAATGGGGTTGATACCAGATGTGTAATGTCACCTGGCATCAAGCCCAGCAATTAGTGATGTCACGGCGTCTATCAGACACCCGACATAACTAATTGACAGTAAACAAAATCAAAAAAAGACAACAAAAAATGTTTTATTAGAAAAAACACTCCCCAAATCATTCCCTTGTTCTCCAATTTAATAAAAAAAAATGGGTCCGCAGAAATCCATATGGATGTCCCACGTCGCCTCTGGACCTTCTAGAATATGGGGGCACGTTCAGGGAACGTATCCCCCATTTTCTAGGAGGGCAGACCCTCCATTTGAGGAGAGTGGGTGCAAAAATCTGCACCCACTCTCCCCGGGTCACAGCTGCAGACTGCCGAGCAGCCAGCACAGCTCACACTGAACACTGTGCTGGCTGTCAGCTGCTCTGCTCATGTGACCGGCCAGCGTGCACTGTGAAGGAGGAGGGGGCCGCGGGGGATCAGCGCTGCGACCGGACAGGTATGTATGACACCGGGGGGAATTGGGGTGAACGGGCAGGGCCTGGGGGACAGTTTTCTGTCGCATGTGTTATTGCACATGCGACAGAAATCATAGGAGCAGGGCGGCCGGTGCGCTACTGTGCGCGCGGCCATGTTGGATTTTCGGGAGGGGGGTCGGGGGTCGGGGCGGGCACTTTGGCGACACCGGGGGCTTTGCCAGGAAGTGAGGTCAACAGGAAGCCTCTTGACCTCACTTCCAGGTAAATGCCTGCGTTCTGGCGTGCCGACAAAGGCCGCGGACCGCAACAAAAAAGCAGGTCCATGCGTTGTGGCTGCGTTCTGACCCCACATCATTGATTTCAATGGGGGAGAGAACGCAGCCACAACGCACAAAAGAAGTGACATGCTGCTTTTCTTTCCGCACCGATTTTTGGCATCCAAAACGCTGCGGAAAGAAACGCAGCATGTGCACTGATTTTTCAGCTTTCCCATACACTTTGCTGGGAAAGCTGAACGCATGCAATTTGCCACTGAAACGCTGCGGTTCAAAACGCAGCGTTTCCGCGGTAAAAAACGCATCGTGTGCACACAGCCTCATAGCAAATCCAAGAAATCCCAAAGACGACGCACAAAAGGTAACCGCTATTGAAGCACATTAGGTGCTATAAAGATAAGGTCTAGAAAATGATGAACTGAAGTCACATTACTGACAGCAATTTACTGTTCATTTATTAACAAATGGAGAAAATCAGAGGACAATGCTATGGTTATCCTTACTACATTCCCCCAATCTAACAGGTGGTATCAGTAAATCAGCCATTGCTAAATTCAATTGTTAAATGTATTAAAGAAAAATAATTGCCAATTATTTACATATCATAATCGGTATTAAAAAATTGAAACTATAATTGTCACACTGGGCTTTTTTAGATTCATACTTCCTGTTGTGTCAGGAAACAATACATGTACATAGCCTCAATGAACAGACTGTATGAGTTGTATTCCAGCTCCTGGTACAATCACTATTTCATGGAAAACATTAAAGGGAACCGGTCAGCAGAAATTTCGCCCAAAAGCTAAAAGATTCCCCCTCTGCAGCTCCTGGGCTGCATTCTAGAAAGGTCCCTGTTATTATTGTGCCCCATGTGAGACCAAAATAAAGAGTTTATAAAGTGGTACCTTTTTGTATTCAGATTCTGTAAATGTGACACGGGGGCGGGCTCTCTGCCGTCCGTTATTCTGCCTCCTGGTCCTGTATGCCGCCCCCCATCGCTCCTTTCCATAGCTGATGCACCGCCCACTGCTCCAGCCATCCCCGCGCATGCCCAGTGCCAGTCTCACGGGACTGAGCAGTGTGACCGCTGGTGACGTGTGCGCAGGCAAGTGATTATGGGCAAGGCTGTGATTGTTATCAGCAAGTACCCGCCCATAATCTCGTGAGCGCGCAAACCTCACCAGCGGTCACACTGTGCTCAGGGTAGTGCTAGACTGTATGGGCTGCTTCCAGGGATGACGGCCCTTTTGTCACGTGATAGTATTTTGAACACGCCCCTATCACGTGACAAAAGGGCCGTCATCCCTGGAAGCAGCCCATACAGTCTAGCACTACCCTGAGCACAGTGTGACCGCTGGTGAGGTTTGCGCGCTCACGAGATTATGGGCGGGTACTTGCTGATAACAATCACAGCCCCGCCCATAATCACTTGCCTGCGCACACGTCACCAGCGGTCACACTGCTCAGTCCCGTGAGACTGGCACTGGGCATGCGCGGGGATGGCTGGAGCAGTGGGCGGTGCATCAGCTATGGAAAGGAGCGATGGGGGGGCGGCATACAGGACCAGGAGGCAGAATAACGGACGGCAGAGAGCCCGCCACCGTGTCACATTTACACTGAATACAAAAAGGTACCACTTTATAAACTCTTTATTTTGGTCTCACATGGGGCACAATAATAACAGGGACCTTTCTAGAATGCAGCCCAGGAGCTGCAGAGGGGGAATCTTTTAGCTTTTGGGCGAAATTTCTGCTGACAGGTTCCCCTTAAAACTTCATCCAAGAATATAATGTAAAGGACAACACATCTTGAGCACAAACCAGTGTTCTTTATCAAAGCTTTTTACATCATATATTCTTGGATGAACTTAACCCCTTCACCCCCGGGCAATTTTCCATTTTTGTTTTTTCCTCCCTTTCTTCCAAGAGCCATAACTTTTTTATTTTTCTGTCAATATTGCCATATGAGGGCTTCTTTTTGCAGTTAGAGTTGTATTTTTGAATGACACCATTCATAGTCTCATTATGCTGGAAAACAGGAAACAATTCCGAGTGCGGTGAAATAGCAAAAAAAAAAAAAAATAAGTGTAATTTCATATTTTTTTTAATTTATTTACCATGTTTACTACTTGGTAAAACTGACCTGGCTTTAGGATTCCCAGGTAATTACGAGGTTGTAGACAGCAAACATGTAGAGTTTTACTTTTATCTAAGTAGTTAAAAATAAATTCTAAAGTTTATAACTTAAAAAAATAAAAATCGTGCTTTCGTCGTTATTTTTAGAGACCCGCAGCGTTCTCATTTTTCGGGATCTGGGGCTCAGGGACTGCTTATTTTTTGCATCTTGATCTGTTTTGGATAGATGTAATGTTTTGATTGCCTGTGTGAGGTAGCGACGTTGCTTGGGCAAAAACGTGAGGCAGCAGCGTGTTCACACCAACAGTCTATTTATTGTTGCAGCATAAATAGATCCAATTTCCCACAATCAAAGTCTCTTCCGGATCACAGCCGATGCATATAGACAAATCCTTTGTATAAAAAGTCTTGTTACCTTAGGACCCCGATAACCGCAGGGGTCTTGTTAAGGTTCTCCTAGGCTCACACTCTTGGCCTGTGTTCACTCCACACAGAGCCAGCTCAGCTCACACTGCATGTGTTTGCTTCCACAAGCCTGGCTCTCAACTGAGACACACCCTGCTGTGCTCTGCAACATTTGGCTATGTGCACACGCTGCGTTTTTTTGACGCTGCGTTTGTGCCTTTTTGGCCGCTAAAAACGCACAAAAACGCACCTGCGTCGAAAAACGCGGCAAAAACGCACGCGTTTTGCCGCGATTTGGTGCGTTTTTTTGCTGCGTTTTGCTGCGTTTTTGCTCACTGCGTCCTTATGCGTTTTTTATCAGTGAACAAAAAAAAAAAAAAAGGTCTGATGTCATTTCCTTCTTCAATGTGTTCTTCATTCTCCACTAGTGTATGCAGAAGAGCAGACAGCTGCAGAACTACAAGGCTCAGCATCCTCGATCCAATAGTGTATGCAGGAGAGCAGACAGCAGCTGTCGAACTACAAGGCTCAGCATCCTCCATCCAATAGTGTATGCAGGAGAGCAGACAGCAGCTGTCGAACTACAAGGCTCAGCATCCTCCTTCCAGGACTGTATGCAGGATTTCTTTGCCCCCCCCCCCAAAAAAAAAAAAGACGTGGGCTTCGCCATATTTTTGTATGCTAGCCGGGTACAGCAGGCAGGTACGGGCTGCCCCCAACCCCCAGCTGCCTATTTGTACCCGGCTGGGAACCAAAAATATAGGGAAGCCCTTTTTTTTTTTTTAAATTATTTCATGAATTTCATGAAATAATTTAAAAAAAAAATGACGTGGGCTTCGCCCAATTTTTGAGTCCAGCCGGGTACAACTAGGCAGCTGGGGATTGGAATCCACAGTGCAGGGTGCCCATGCTTTCTGGGCACCCCCGCTGTGAATTGCAGTCCCGCAGCCACCCCAGAAAATGGCGCTTTCATAGAAGCGCCATCTTCTGGCGCTGTATCCAACTCTTCCGGCTGCCCTGGTGACGGGTGGCTCGCCGGGTAATAATGGGGTTAGGGCTAGCTGTATATTATCAGCTGGCCCTAAGCCCGAAATTCATGGTGTCACGCCAATATTAGACATGGCCACCATGAATTTCTAGTAAAGATAAAAAAAAAAAAAACACAACACAGAAAAATATTTTTATTAGAAATAAAACACAACACAATTAGTGACTCCATCTTTATTGAAATAAACCCCCCTCCGCAGTAATCCTGGGTTAGGGTCCCGCGCCGTCCAATCCGGATCCAATATCATCTGATCGGTTTGCTGGAAGGCAAAGCGATCAGATGATGTGTCAGGATTAAGTGCCTGAATCACACGACACAGCAGCTGATTGTATAAAAGCCGATTATACAATCAGCTGATGCATCGGTGCAAAAAAAAAAATAAATAAATACTCACTTATGTGCTGATTACCGGCAGCTCCTGGAGCGATGGGGCGGGAGTCTGATCCTGTCCGATCGCTGCAGCAGCTGCCGGTAATCAGGGATGAAGTCTCCTGACGCATCCGCTGATACCGGCCGGGCGCTCGCGTCACCGCGATACTTACGATCACCTGATGCGTCAGGTGACTGCATCATGTGATCCATTGCCAGGTCCTGCATCCATCGGAGCTTTCCCGGCCGTCTGCACACAGCCGGAGCGGGGGTGGCGATACCGTGAGAGGAGATGGGAGCGGGCATGGCACCGCGAGGCTGCAGACAGGTGAGTATAACTTTTTTTTTTTTTTTCTACTGTTAACTTTTGTTTAGCAGCCGCTTCCACCTCCTGCCCAGCCATGGCGCCGCACGGCAGCATACATGCACAGGACGGGAGGTGGACGCGGCGGTGACGGTACCGGGAGGATTCACGCTTCTGTATATACTGACAGAAGGAATCCTCTTCCTGTACACGTCACTTTACTACCCACCTCCTGCGTTTATAGCTGCGTTTTTGGTCTTAGAAACGCACCAAAACGCAGCTATTTGCGTTTCTCATTGCGTCTTTCAACATCCCATTGAACTCAATGGATGAAAAGCGCAGTGAAAAACGCGGGAATAATTGACATGCTGTGTTTTTGTGGTCACCACAAAAACGCAGCTGGAAAAAAACGCTGTGTGGGGACAGCAAAAATGAAAACTCATAGACTTTGCTGGGGAAGCAAAGTCATGCAGTTTTGAGGCCAAAAACGCATCCGAAAAACGCGCAAAAACGCCGAGAAAAACGCACCGTGTGCATATAGCCTTTAGGCTATGTGCACACGGTGCGTTTTTCTCATAGCCTTTAGGCTATGTGCACACGGTGCGTTTTTCTCGGCGTTTTTGCGCGTTTTTCTCGGCGTTTTTGGCCTCAAAACTGCATGACTTTGCTTCCCCAGCAAAGTCTATGAGTTTTCATTTTTGCTGTCCCCACACAGCGTTTTTTTTTCAGCTGCGTTTTTGTGGTGACCACAAAAACGCAGCATGTCAATTATTCCCGCGTTTTTCACTGCGCTTTTCATCCATTGAGTTCAATGGGATGTTGAAAGACGCAATGAGAAACGCAAATAGCTGCGTTTTGGTGCGTTTCTAAGACCAAAAACGCAGCTATAAACGCAGGAGGTGGGTAGCAACGTGACGTGTACAGGAAGAGGATTCCTTCTGTCAGTATATACAGAAGCGTGAATCCTCCCAGTACCGTCACCGCTGCTTCCATCTCCCGTCCTGGGCATGTATGCTGCGGTGCGGCGCCATGTCTGGGCGGGAGGTGGAAGCGGCTGCGAAAACAAAAGTTAACAGTAGAAAAAAAAAAAAAGTTATACTCACCTGTCTGCAGCCTCGCGGTGCCATGCCCGCTCCCAGCTCCTCTCACGGTATCGCCACCCCCGCTCCGGCTGTGTGCAGACGGCCGGGAAAGCTCCGATGGATGCAGGACCTGGCGATGGATCACATGATGCTGTCACCTGACGCATCAGGTGATCGTAAGTATCGCGGTGACACGGGCGCCCGGCCGGTATCAGCGGATGCGTCAGGAGACTTCATCCCTGATTACCGGCAGCTGCTGCAGCGATCGGACAGGATCAGACTCCCGCCCCATCGCTGCAGGAGCTGCCGGTAATCAGCACATAAGTGAGTATTATTTTTTTTTTTTTTTTTTGCACCGATGCATCAGCTGATTGTATAATCGGCTTTTATACAATCAGCTGATGTGTGATGGGATTCACATCCTGGAACCTGACATCATCTGATCGCTTTGCCTTCCAGCAAACCGATCAGATGATATTGGATCCGGATTGGACGGCGCGGGACCCTAACCCAGGATTACTGCGGAGGGGGGTTTATTTCAATAAAGATGGAGTCACTAATTGTGTTGAGTTTTATTTCTAATAAAAATATTTTTCTGTGTTGTGTTTTTTTTTATCTTTACTAGAAATTCATGGTGGCCATGTCTAATATTGGCGTGACACCATGAATTTCGGGCTTAGGGCCAGCTGATAATATACAGCTAGCCCTAACCCCATTATTACCCGGCGAGCCACCCGTCACCAGGGCAGCCGGAAGAGTTGGATACAGCGCCAGAAGATGGCGCTTCTATGAAAGCGCCATTTTCTGGGGTGGCTGCGGGACTGCAATTCACAGCGGGGGTGCCCAGAAAGCATGGGCACCCTGCACTGTGGATTCCAATCCCCAGCTGCCTAGTTGTACCCGGCTGGACTCAAAAATTGGGCGAAGCCCACGTCATTTTTTTTTTTTGGGGGGGCAAAGAAATCCTGCATACAGTCCTGGAAGGAGGATTCTGAGCCTTGTAGTTCGACAGCTGCTGTCTGCTCTCCTGCATACACTAGTGGAGAATGAAGAACACATTGAAGAAGGAAATGACATCAGACCTTTTTTTTTTTTGTTCACTGATAAAAAACGCATAAGGACGCAGTGAGCAAAAACGCAGCAAAACGCAGCAAAAAAAACGCGGCAAAACGCGTGCGTTTTTTGCCGCGTTTTTAGCGGCCAAAAACGCACAAAAACGCAGCGTCAAAAAAACGCAGCGTGTGCACATAGCCTTAAACTAAAATCATGGACATGAGGATTGCTACAAAACCTGGACTGGGAGGAGGGATCTGTCTCCCTGTTACCCTTTGTGCTATACTCCCCGTAATAGCTATAGCAAACTCAGAGGGTTTCCAGACACATTCTGGGGGACACATAGCGGTCTTCAAATATTACCCCTGTCACTGCCTCACATATTCCCCCCCCCCTCAGTTCAAACGGGCGGGGTTGAACATACGCCAACATACAGGGGGCCCTGGAGAGAGCATCCGCATTGCCCTGCAACCTACCAGCCCGATGTTCCACAGAAAAGTGAAAGTGCTGCAAGGAGAGAAACCACCTGGTGACTCTAGCATTTCTCTCCTTGGCATTCCTCATCCAGACCAAAGGGGAGTGGTCTGTCACCAGGCGAAAGTGTCGCCCCAGCAGGTAGTAGCGGAGGGATTCCAGAGCCCATTTTATGGCCAGGCACTCCTTCTCCACTATGCTATAGTTCTTCTCTGCCGGGGTGAGTTTTCTAATCAAATAGGTGATCGGGTGCTCTTCTCCATCTACCTCCTGGGACAGAACTGCACCCAGACCCACCTCAGAGGCATCTGCCTGTACTATAAACTCCTTTTGAAAGTCAGGGTTGGCAAGGACAGGCTGACCACATAGGACAACCTTTAGCGCCTGAAAGGCTTCCTCTGCTTGTGTATTCCAGTGGCCCATGACAGACTTCTTCCCTTTTAAGAGATCGGTCAAAGGCACCGACCTTCCAGCAAAATTGGGTATGAATCGTCGGTAATACCCCATTATACCCAGAAAGGCTCTTACCTGTGTTGTGGTAAGGGGACGAGGCCAGTTTTGAATGGCTTCGATTTTATTTACTTGTGGCTTGATAACCCCTTGGCCTATCACATACCCCAAGTAACTGGCTTCTTTGAGACCCATAGCACATTTGTGTGGATTCGCCGTCAGACCAGCAGCTCTGAGCGAATCCACTACCGCTTGTACCTGAGATAAGTGGGTGCTCCAGTCACTGCTATAGATGATGAGGTCATCCAAATATGCAGAGGCATATGGTTGATGGGGTTCTAACACCATGTCCATTAATCTCTGAAACGTGGCCGAAGCCCCATGTAAACCAAATGGCAAGACGACATAGTGATATAGCCCCCCTGGCGTGACAAAAGCGGTCTTTTCTTTTACCGCCTCTGTCAGCGGCACCTGCCAGTAACCTTTAGTGAGATCGAGAGTCGTGAAGTACTGGGCCCGTCCCAGTCTATCAGCTCGTTGACCCTGGGCATGGGATACATATCAAATTTCGAAACCTCATTTAACTTTCGGAAGTCATTACAGAATCTTAAAGAACCGTCTGGTTTCAGGATCAGCATAATGGGACTGGCCCATTCACTCGTGGATTTTTCAATAACCCCTAGCTGGAGCATCTTTTTTACCTCCTCCACAATGGCTTGCCTACGAGCCTCTGGTACCCGGTATGGCCTCAGGCGTACCCTTTCTTGAGGCTCCGTGACAATATCATGGTGGATTATGGTTGTTCGGCCGGGTAGGCTTGAGAATACATCCGTATTCCGCTGTACTAACCTCTGAGACTCCCATCTCTGCTGTTTTGAGAGAGAATCCCCTATCCTTACTCCCAATTCATCATCAGCGGACTCCTCCTTTGTTGTTGTCAAGGCACCTGAAAAGGTTAGGTCCAACGTTACGTCAGCCACCATACATTCCCTGTCTTTCCACGCCTTCAGCAGGTTTACATGGTATATTTGGTCTGGTTTTCTTCTACCTGGCTGATCCACCTTATAGTTTACTTCCCCTACTTTCTCCCGGATCTCATAGGGACCTTGCCATTTGGCTAAGAACTTACTTTCTGCGGTAGGTATTAGGACTAAGACATGATCCCCCGGTTTAAAAGACCTGACGGAGGCCTTTCTATTATACTGAGTACTTTGGGCCGCCTGAGCATCCAGCAAATGCTCTTTAACAATGGGCATTACTGCCGTGATACGATCCTGCATACCCATAACGTATTCCACAGTGCTTTTGTGAGGGGTGGGCTCCTGTTCCCAAGTTTCCTTAACAATATCCATCAGTCCCCGCGGATGTCTGCCATACAGTAACTCAAATGGCGAGAACCCGGTGGAAGATTGTGGGACCTCGCGGATAGCGAACATTAAATAGGGCAATAACATGTCCCAATCTTTCCCCTCTTTGGAGACCACCTTTTTCAACATAGCCTTCAGAGTTTTATTAAAACGTTCAACTAGACCATCGGTCTGGGGATGGTACACTGACGTGCGTAGCTGCTTGATCTGGAGGAGTTTGCACAGTTCCTTCGTAATTTTAGACATAAAGGGAGTTCCCTGATCAGTCAGGATTTCTTTGGGTAACCCCACGCGACAGAACATAGCAAACAACTCCCGAGCAATAAGCTTCGCCAAGGTGTGAAGCAGTGGAACGGCCTCCGTGTAACGCGTCGCGTAATCCATCACTACCAGGATGTGCTGGTGACCACGGGCTGATTTTACAATGGGTCCGATCAGATCCATAGCAATCCGCTCAAAAGGTACCTCTATAATGGGTAAAGGTATCAGAGGAGTACGGAAACGGTGCGTGGGTGCGGTCAACTGACAAACGGGGCAGGACTCACAGAACCTCTTAATTTCTGCGCCGACCCCTGGCCAGTAAAACCGCTGAAACATGCGTTCCCGCGTTTTCTCTTCACCTAGGTGCCCACTCATTAGGTGGTTATAAGTCAATTCCAAGGCCTGACGGCAGTACGGCTGAGGGACCACCAACTGTTCCACTATTTCCCCCCGGATTTTATCAACCCGATAGAGCAACTCTCGCTTTAGAGCCATGTAGGGAGTTTCCAGCTTGGCACCAGGCCGCTGGGGTACCCCGTCAATTACCTGTACATTTCTACGTCCAGGAGCCAATGTGGGGTCCCGGAGCTCTGCTGTTCCAAAATTATCTGGAGACACGTTCAACTCCGGGATTGCCTCGGGTGGCTCAACCTCTCCTGCCATTACCTCTAGGGGGAACCTGGCAGGGTTACACTCTGTCCCTATACTGGTGACCCCTACAGCAGGTATCCCTGAGTCGGGATCGTCCGGCTCAGGGCCTGGTTCAATCATACACCTCGGAGGGCTAGGTCACCTCCCACATAATGTCCAGAACAGGGGCAAGTCTCTTCCCAAAATAACATCATACGGAAGTCTTTTCATCACCCCCACGTCATGTTGAACCTCTCCACCTGAGGTAGCAATGGTGACCCTTTCCATAGGGTATTCACGTAGGTCTCCATGAATACAAAGTACCCCTACTTTATGTCCCGTAGGGTTTTCCCCGGAGACCAAGGAGGCATGTACAAGAGTCAATACACTTCCTGAGTCCAACAAAGCCCCTGATGTATAGCCATTAACACGTACTTTGCAGAGATGGGGCTCCTCCCCCATAGTAACAGTGCTTACGGCACCATCAGTATGGTCATACATTGATTCCCGGCGAGCGTACCGGCAGTCCATGGGTTCTGATGTGAGTGGGCACTGTGCCATCAGATGCCCGAGCTGATGGCACCGCCAGCACATAACAGCAGATATGTCCCTGTTTCGGGTGTCCGACTTTGGGGAACCGGGACTCCAGCTGACCTTAGTCTGGGGTTTACTCTCTGCCAGGGTCAAAGACGGGGCAGCACCCGAGGAGGGATGGGAGTCTTTCACCAACTGTGAAGGGGGCGTATCCCTACGGAGTGCCCGCCGTGAAGCAGAGTCCCGGACCAACTCCTGGGTAGCTGTGTAGCGTTCCACCAAATTCACTAGTTGGTCTAGGGTACCGGGATCCCCCTGTCCCACCCACCGTTGAATGGGGGCTGGCAAAGTCCGCACAAACCGTTCAATCACCACCCGCTCGATCATCTGTCTGGGGTTCAAGGTCTCCGGCTGGAGCCATTTTATACACAAGGTCCAGTAAAACATGGGCCTGTGAATGTGCAGGTTTTCCCTCCACAAAGGACCACTGATTCACTCGCTGGGCCCAGAGATAAGTGTTAACCCCTATTCGTGCAAGGATCTCACCTTTCAGTGTGCCATAGTCCTTGGCATCCTCCGTGCTGAGATCCAGGTAGGCTTTTTGGGGTTCACCTACCAAGAACGGGGCCACGACATCAGTCCAACGGTCGATAGACAATTTCTCTCGCTCAGCGGTCCTCTCAAACACAGAGAGAAAGGCTTCTGGGTCGTCCTCTGCACTCATCTTCGTAAGTGCCGCCCTTACTCTGTCCTGGGTTTACAAGAAGGACTGGATGACCTGGCATTACCGCTGGGAGCGCGTCTCGCAGAGCCGCAAGCTGCTGAGTCAACAAGCTGTTTGTCTCCTGTTGCTGAACTAACGCCCGCTGCAGCTGGGCATTGGTTTTATGCTGCGGAGCATTAGCCTGTTGCTGTTGTGCACTGGTTTGTGCAAAAGCCTGCTGTAGTGAAGCACTAGACTGGGCCAGCTGCTTTATAAGATCCTCCATGGTGACTGCTGAGTTAAACTAACTTTGCAGGCTTAATCATAAACATGTGGAATCTGGGTTGCCCCTAGCAACCAGGCTGCAATGCCCACAAGCTTCGTGGACCCGCCGAACCACCGCAGTCAGTAAAAAAGAAAAAAAAATAATTTTTTTTTTCTTTTCCAGGGAAGTACATCTTAGGCCATTGCCCTTAGCAACCAGGCTGCCATGCCCGCATTCTCCACCATAATGTGAGGTAGCAGCGTTGCTTGGGCAAAAACGTGAGGCAGCAGCGTGTTCACACCAACAGTTATTTATTGTTGCAGCATAAATAGATCCAATTTCCCACAATCAAAGTCTCTTCCGGATCACAGCCGATGCATATAGACAAATCCTTTTTATACAAAGTCTTGTTACCTTAGGACCCCGTTAACCGCAGGGGTCTTGTTAAGGTTCTCCTCGGCTCACACTCTTGGCCTGTGTTCCCTCCACACAGAGCCAGCTCCACTCACACTGCATGTGTTAGCTTCCACAAGCCTTCTCTCAACTGAGACACACCCTGCTGTGCTCTGCAACATTTAAACTAAAATCATGGACATGAGGATTGCTACAAAACCTGGACTGGGAGGAGGGATCTGTCTCCCTGTTACCCTTTGTGCTATACTCCCCGTAATAGCTACAGCAAACTCCGAGGGTTTCCAGACACATTCTGGGGGACACATAGCGGTCCTCAAATATTACCCCTGTCACTGCCTCACACCTGTTATTGCATTTTAATGCCCTTTACCGATCAGATTAATAGATTTTATATTTTGATAGAGCGAGCATTTATGAACTTGGTGATACCAAATAGGTCTGGAAAAAGGGGGGTGATTTGAACTTTTAGGTTTTTTTTCATAAGTTTTAAAAATGTTTTTATTGATTTTACTAGTCCCCTTAGGTACACCACTGTAATGCGATTTTTCTCTTGCCCCATAGACTTCAATGGGTGTGAGAGAAACAAGGATCGCATTACAGTCGCAGCATGCTGCGACTGTTTTCTTGGTCCGATTAGGGCTGAGAAAATAATCGCTCACGGTGCTGGCACAGAGGTCCGAGTGGAATGTGATGTTTTATCGCACTCCACTCACTCCGATTTTCATGCCGTGTTTCTTAAGGTACCGTCACACATAACGAGATCGCAGCTGAGTCACGGTTTCTGTGACTCAGTAGCGATCCCGTTAGCGATCTTGTTATGTGTGACATCTACCAGCGATCAGGCCCCTGCTGTGAGATCTCTAGTCGTTGCCGAATGATCCAGGCCATTTTCTTCAAAGGCGATGTCCTGCTGGGCAGGACGCATCGCTGTGTTTGACACTGTGTGACAGGGTCACAGTGACTGCTGAGATTGTTATACAGGTCGCTACTGCGACCTGTATTGCTCCTGCATCGCTGGTAAGGTCTGACTGTGACATCTCAGCTGCGACCTCCCAGCGACTTACCTGCGATCCTTATCAGGTCACATCGTTTTCGGGATTGCTGGTAAGTCGTTGTGTGTGACTGGGCCTTTAGGCTCATGCTTCAGACCATTTCTATACAATCAAATAGAGCCGGCCAGGATTGGCAGCTAGTGTGCATGTGCTAAAACACGCACTATAGAGAATCCCAGCCACCTCCATTGTAGACTCTATAGGAATGAAGTGCGCATGTCTAACCTGTGGCAACATGTGATAAAAAGTAGTGATAAGGGAAGAATGGACAGTACTTGCTTCCTTTCTCATTGGATACCATTCTCTTTCTATTTCTTAACTTGAGAGTAACCATTTAAAGCAGGAATGTCAAACTCAAATACACAAAGGGCCAAAATCAACATCTGGACAAAGTTGAAGACCAACCTTGATATTTATTAAATGCCTACAATTCATCAAGTTTTTCCTTAATCAGCAATAATATGGTGATCCTTTTTGTTCTGAGAACAAACAAAGGGGTTGTCCCACAAACAATGTATATATCATGATATAATCCTAATACAACAATATACAAGACTAACTATCAAAAAATTACCGTACTATCTTTCTAGATAGTATTTAAATACTAATGGCAAATTGCCAAAGTCACATGGGGGTTAAAAGTTAATCAAGGCTGTGAGGTAAATCCGGAGATATGACGATAAATCATGATATTCAAGTTATGTCAGGAAGCCCTCTCCTGGTGTCACCCCCCCTTTCCTTCACACAACTTGTTTAGCAACCCATCCCATGGCCATCTCCTGTGATATGGAAATTAGGTGATGTGAGAACAAAGGACACAGGATGACTCCCTGCCGTCACCCTGTAACAAGAGTTGTATCTCATTATAAGGCTCTGGAACTAGCCAGACAGAACGACTCCAGTAAAAAATGGTTCATATCTCGCAAGCCATATTTCCGATAAATACGGCAACCATAAAAATGGTGTTTTCGCATGCGGACGATGCTGGCACACCTTTTTTATGGGAGCGGGAGCTTGGGAAATACCCCAGGCGTGATATCAGCCAATGTGGAACTAGTAGACAAGTCATGAAACCTCTCATTCTGTAGCTAAATTCATAACTGTCACAATGAGAGCATTGGCGTCCGCCTACGACGCTCCCAGGCCAAGTTATGGCCATATTCCATGTTGTGGATTTTGTCCATAACTCCAGCCAGGGGTGGAGCAGTGCTCCCTCTGAGGTCACGAAGGTAGGAGGGGACCTGGATTTGTCCAGGTTGATAACCCTACTTCGGCCATTTTCCAGTGTTCTTTCGCTGGGGGTCACGTGTGAGAAACATCTGTGGGAGTTCCTAGAAACCTGGTCTACAGCGCCCCCCTGTGGCCAGACGCACAAGGTAACTGATTGAATTGCATACCTGTTGTAAACCATGCTTTATCTGTAACTGTACTCTGACATATGTATATTCTGTAGATTCCCTATTGTATATATTGTAGTTTCTAGTGTGCTTTAGGCTGATTAAATTATATAATTAATCTTGGGCTGTTCTGTTATCTCGATCTTGAATCCCACGTCTGTGTGTTCGGCTAATAGTTACCGTGAAGCGGTTGGTGGCAGCGAGTTTGTGCCAAGGATTATTGTGGGGAGGCCAGTGAGATTCGGGGAGATTTTATATATTCCGCCCGCGGAGGTCGGGGGAATATATACCCTACTCTCACCGGGGACCCTTCAATAATCGGCATAAGTAGTATAGCGGCCTCCTTGCTTATTGTCGGGCAATTCCATAATTGGCCTGACTATAAGAGGGGCGCTAGAGAGCGCGTCACGTGCTCTGTCTGTCGGTCGGGAGGTATAAAGGAGGGGTGACCCCCACTTGTTACCCCCCGATTGTGACGTACTGGTAGCCAGCGCGGGGGATTTCTGAGTGACCCCCCCGGTGGTTTGTGACATATTGGTGGCATAGCGGTGGGATCGAGATAATAGTGTGTGTGAGTGTGAGACCCATACTCCCAGACACTAAAGACTGCCTGCAGCAGCTGTGGCTGCTGGGGTCTTCAGACTAGCTCAACACTAGAGTGTCAGAGTGCAGATACTGTAAGGTGTGTGGAGGCATCAGGTGTCAGTTCTGTGTCAGTGACCAAAAGTCTGCAAGAATGGCTGATGGCACCAGGAGCAGAGCTATGCAACTGGCCAATGCTAAGGCAGGAGCCGAAGAGAGGGAGGACGGTGCTGTGGACAGCAATGAGGAGGTTGCCCACGAGTCCTCCAGGAGCTCGACGCCAGAAAACCGTTCTGCCGAGGACATTGCACAACCTGGCACTGCTGGACAAGATGAGGAGGAGCTCACCCAAGGTTCCTCAACGAGCCAGATGCCAGCCCTCCGCTCTGAAAGGGACAGTGAATCGCCTAGCTCTGCAGCGTGCCGCAGATCACCACGTGCCATTCCACCGAGCCTGGGAGGCTCGGATAGCCTTCTTCAAATGGCTATGGCCCTTCTCCAGGCTGGAGACCAGAAGGGCTACAAGGAACTCCTGGCAGAGCGCAGGGCAGAGCGGCAGGCAGCGCGTGACGCTGAGGCTGCGGAGCGGCACGCAGAGCGTGAGGCTGCGGAGCGAGAGCGGCAGGCAGCGCGTGAAGAGCGAGAGCGAGAGCGACAGGCAGACCGTGACTACCAGCTGCAGCTAGCTCAGCTCCGGCCCTCATCAGCCACACGTGACCTTCGAGACACCAAACTTCCAAAGGTCCGTGTTGAGGACTTCCCAGTGCTGGAGAAGGATGGAGACTTGGACTCTTTCTTGACTGCTTTTGAACGGACTTGCTTGCAGCACCATCTGGACAAGGACCAGTGGGCCAAATACCTGACCCCCCGTTTAAGGGGTAAGGCCCTGGATATCCTTGGGGACTTGCCTGCTGAGGCAGATCAGGGCTACGACACCATCAAGCGGGCCCTGATCCAACAGTACAACCTCACTCCAGAGTCCTACCGCAAGAAGTTCCGGAGCCTACAGAAGGGACCAAAGGACTCCTGGGCTGACCACCGGCGGGCACTTGCCCGAGCTGCCGACCACTGGACCCAAGGCCTGCAGCTTTCCACCGGACCGGAGATCCTGGACTTGTTCATCACGGAGCAACTCTTGTGGAACTGCCCTGAGGATCTCCGCCAGTTCATCCGAGACCAGAAGCCAAAGGGGTCCACGGCTACAGCTGCCCTGGCCGATGACTACACCAACAATCGGGCTCCTGAAGCCAGGAGAGCAGCCACCAGCAGCACCTGGAGAGGGGGTAAGATGAACTCTGCGACTGCCCCACCTGCCCCTAGACTGCAGGGAGTGTCCCCCTCAACTCCCCTCTCCAGGCCCGTGGCAGAACCAAGACGGTGCCACCAGTGCAACCTACCTGGACACTTCAAGGCCATGTGCCCTCAGCGTCCCAAGGCCCCGGCTCCGTCCCCGTCCCAAGGGCCGCCCAAGGTGTATTGTGTGGGTGGGGGTGGTGGTAGGTCCCTGGACAGCTTCCAACCTGTCACCGTCGGCCGGTCTGTGACCATAGGACTGCGAGACAGCGCCTCGGAGGTGACTCTGGTGCGGCCTGAGATGGTGTCCCCCCAAGACTTGATCCCTGGGAAAACCCTCGCTGTCTCCGGGATTGGAGGCATTGACCCGGCGCTGCCTGTTGCTGACATTTATGTGGACTGGGGCGCAGGGCGAGGGGTGAGGGAGGTGGGGGTAACTGATCGGATCCCCGCAAACGTGCTACTTGGGACAGATTTGGGGCAGATAACCTCCCAGTTTGGGCCCCAACCAAGGGCTGAACCTTCAGCCAGTACTGACATGCCTCCGGACAATGTTAATGTGTTATCTATGAATGATGTAAGGGAGGAGGGAGTGAACTCTGATATTTCTGCTTGCATAGACACCATAGACACACACACAGCTGCAGCTGTGACAGGGGAGGGGGTCAGAGAAAGGTGTGACAATGCCTCTACAAGTAATCAGCCTGTGAGCTGGGATCTGCTGCCCTCTGCAGGGATAAGCAGAGAGCAGGGTGCTGCAGGGGGAGGACCAGTGTGTGGGGTGGGGGCTACCACAGCAAATGTGGGGTCCCCAGAGATTTCACAGCGGGGTTCTGTTGCTGCAGGAGGGGAACAGGCAGGTGAGATTGGGGCCGGTCCAGGAGCGGAAGTGCTCCCAGGTAAGATCTCGGTGCATGGTTCCCCCACAACCGGGGTGTCAGGAAGCCAGGTAGGTCTGCCTGAACCGGCAACTTGGTCAGGAACGGAGGAGGAGCAGGCACGACCCACGGTCGCAGCGGCTGTGGCCGCTGTCACCCGCAGTGGGAGTGCGGGAAGCCAAGGGGCCTCCCAGAGGTCCGATAGCTCTTCCCCTTCTGACCCAGTGGCAGCCGAGTCAGGTGGAGGCCAGGACACAGGTCCCGGGGTACTGACCGAAGATGTGACAGTCTCGTCGATTCTGGCCACATCTAGTCAGGGGTTTCAGGCAGCGTTAGAAGCTGACGACAGCCTGAAAGCTCTTAAGGAGCAGGCGGCACAGCCTCCCTCGGACTCGGACCCGGAGCGAGTGGTCTGGGACCAAGGACGGCTGTACCGGGCCACGGTCCAGCAGGGTTCACCGGAGGCGTGGCCCAGGGACCGACAGTTGGTGGTACCCTATCCGTTCCGGACGGAGTTGTTGCGGATCGCACATGAGATTCCGATGGCCGGACACCTAGGGATCGCTAAGACCAAGGCCAGGTTAAACCAGCATTTCTACTGGCCAAAATGGGGGCCGATGTGGCTGCCTACTGCCGTTCGTGTGAAACCTGTCAGAGAGTGGGGAAGGCGGGGCCACGCCCCAAAGCCCCACTAGTATCTCTGCCAATCATCGATGAGCCTTTCAGGAGGGTGGCTGTGGATCTGGTCGGCCCGCTGGCCATCCCCAGCAGCTCCGGGAAACGCTTCCTACTGACGGTAGTGGACTATGCCACCCGGTACCCAGAAGCAGTGGCCTTGTCGTCCATTCGGGCTGACAAGGTGGCCACCGCATTGCTGGAGATTTTCTCCCGAGTGGGTTTTCCCCAGGAAATGCTCACTGACCGGGGGACCCAATTCATGTCCCAGCTGATGGAGGCCCTCTGTAAGCAAGTCCAGGTGCGACATCTGGTGGCCAGCCCGTACCATCCACAGACTAATGGCCTGTGCGAGCGGTTCAATGGCACCTTAAAGCAGATGCTTAAGATGTTGGTCGACTCCCATGGGCGTGACTGGGAGCGGTATCTCCCACACCTGTTATTTGCTTACCGGGAGGTTCCACAGGCCTCAACAGGATTCTCACCGTTTGAGCTCCTGTACGGGCGACGTGTGCGGGGCCCCCTGGCTCTGGTGAAAGAGGCTTGGGAAGGGGATTTGGCCACCCCTGGAGTGTCGGTTATCGAGTATGTCATGCGCTTCCGGGACAAAATGCAGGCCTTGACGCAACTGGTACACGACAATATGGCTTAAGCCCAGGCCGATCAGAAGCGTTGGTACGACCAGAACGCTTGTGAGAGGACCTACCAAGTGGGTCAAAAGGTGTGGGTACTGGTCCCCGTACCACAGGACAAGCTTCAGGCAGCCTGGGAAGGCCCATACCTCGTGTACCAGCAGCTCAACCCTGTAACGTACCTGGTCACCCTGGACCCTGCCCGTGGAAGGCGGAAGCCCTTCCATGTGAACATGATGAAGGCACATCATGAGCGGGAGGCATGTGCGCTCCCAGTGTGCAACCTGCCCGAGGAGGGAGAAGCGGAAACCCTCTTGGATATGCTAGCCCAGGTTAGGGCAGGCGGATCCATTGAGGATGTGGAGGTTGGCCACCAGCTCTTGGAAGACCAACGGTCCCAGCTGTGGGCCACCCTCCTCCCCTTCCGGGGGTTGTTTACCAACCAGCCCGGAAGGACTGACTTGGCTGTCCATCACGTGGACACTGGGGATCATCCCCCGATCCGGCGTTCAGCATATCGGGTCTCCCTGGAGGTGCAGCAACACATGCGCCAGGAGATTGACGAGATGCTGAAGCTGGGGGTGATCCAGGCATCCAACAGCGCTTGGGCCTCGCCTGTAGTCCTCGTCCCTAAGAAGGACCGAACCACTCGGTTCTGCGTGGACTACAGGGGGCTCAATGCTGTCACGGTCGCCGATGCGTACCCAATGCCACGCATCGATGACCTGCTCGATCAGTTGGCCGGGGCTCAGTACCTGACCATCATGGACCTGAGCCGGGGATATTGGCAGATCCCCCTGACTCGCAAGGCCAGGGAACGCTCTGCCTTTATTACCCCATTTGGACTGTACGAGTCCACGGTGATGCCATTCGGGATGAGGAATGCCCCTGCCACTTTCCAGCGGATGGTCAACACCCTGCTCAAGGGACTTGAAGGGTACGCGGCCGCGTACCTGGATGACATTGCCGTCTTCAGTCCCACCTGGGAAGATCACCTAGAGCATCTAGCACAGGTGCTCAGGCGGGTCCACCGGGCAGGTTTGACCATCAAGCCGGGCAAGTGTCAGCTGGCCATGAGCGAGGTCCAGTACCTCGGTCACCGGGTAGGCGGGGGAACACTGAAGCCCGAGCCTGAGAAAGTGGAGGCCATCGCATCCTGGCCCACCCCCAGGACCAAGAAGCAGGTGATGTCCTTCTTGGGGACCGCTGGGTACTATAGGAGGTTTGTTCCATGCTATAGTAGCCTGGCAAAGCCCCTGACGGACCTCACCAAGAAGAAGCTGCCCTCTGCAGTCGATTGGACAATGGACTGCGAGACAGCCTTCCGGGCCCTAAAGGACGCCCTGTCCAGCCCGCCCGTGCTACAGGCAGCCGACTTCACGCGGCCGTTTGTAGTACAGACCGACGCCAGTGACTTCGGCCTCGGTGCGGTGCTCAGCCAGGTGGACTCTGCGAGCCAAGAGCACCCAGTCTTGTACCTGAGCAGGAAGCTGTTACCGAGGGAAGTGGCCTATTCCACAATGGAGAAGGAGTGCCTGGCCATAGTGTGGGCCCTGCAGCGTCTGCAACCCTATCTATACGGGCGCCACTTCATCGTGGAGACGGACCACAACCCCCTCAGCTGGTTGCACACCGTCTCTGGGACGAATGGGCGACTGTTGCGATGGAGCCTTGCGCTCCAGCAATACAACTTCACCATTCGCCACAAAAGGGGCCGTGACCACGGTAACGCAGACGGGCTGTCCCGACAAGGAGAGGTCGCGGACGGGCGCACGGGGGAACACCGGAGTGTGCTGCCCCCTAGCGCCCTCAAAAGGGGGGAGGTGTGAGGTAAATCCGGAGATATGACGATAAATCATGATATTCAAGTTATGTCAGGAAGCCCTCTCCTGGTGTCACCCCCCCTTTCCTTCACACAACTTGTTTAGCAACCCATCCCATGGCCATCTCCTGTGATATGGAAATTAGGTGATGTGGGAACAAAGGACACAGGATGACTCCCTGCCGTCACCCTGTAACAAGAGTTGTATCTCATTATAAGGCTCTGGAACTAGCCAGACAGAACGACTCCAGTAAAAAATGGTTCATATCTCGCAAGCCATATTTCTGATAAATACGGCAACCATAAAAATGGTGTTTTCGCATGCGGACGATGCTGGCACACCTTTTTTATGGGAGCGGGAGCTTGGGAAATACCCCAGGCGTGATATCAGCCAATGTGGAACTAGTAGACAAGTCATGAAACCTCTCATTCTGTAGCTAAATTCATAACTGTCACAATGAGAGCATTGGCGTCCGCCTACGACGCTCCCAGGCCAAGTTATGGCCATATTCCATGTTGTGGATTTTGTCCATAACTCCAGCCAGGGGTGGAGCAGTGCTCCCTCTGAGGTCACGAAGGTAGGAGGGGACCTGGATTTGTCCAGGTTGATAACCCTACTTCGGCCATTTTCCAGTGTTCTTTCGCTGGGGGTCACGTGTGAGAAACATCTGTGGGAGTTCCTAGAAACCTGGTCTACAGCGCCCCCCTGTGGCCAGACGCACAAGGTAACTGATTGAATTGCATACCTGTTGTAAACCATGCTTTATCTGTAACTGTACTCTGACATATGTATATTCTGTAGATTCCCTATTGTATATATTGTAGTTTCTAGTGTGCTTTAGGCTGATTAAATTATATAATTAATCTTGGGCTGTTCTGTTATCTCGATCTTGAATCCCACGTCTGTGTGTTCGGCTAATAGTTACCGTGAAGCGGTTGGTGGCAGCGAGTTTGTGCCAAGGATTATTGTGGGGAGGCCAGTGAGATTCGGGGAGATTTTATATATTCCGCCCGCGGAGGTCGGGGGAATATATACCCTACTCTCACCGGGGACCCTTCAATAATCGGCATAAGTAGTATAGCGGCCTCCTTGCTTATTGTCGGGCAATTCCATAATTGGCCTGACTATAAGAGGGGCGCTAGAGAGCGCGTCACGTGCTCTGTCTGTCGGTCGGGAGGTATAAAGGAGGGGTGACCCCCACTTGTTACCCCCCGATTGTGACGTACTGGTAGCCAGCGCGGGGGATTTCTGAGTGACCCCCCCCGGTGGTTTGTGACAAAGGCGCTACTGAATCACTGAATATAAATTAAAGGATGGAGGATCTTTAAAAAAAAATACCATTACATATGACAGATCTTATATAATTAGTATATAGATTAAATGATATTAAACACTATAGAAATAGTTATATAAAGAAGTCACATGGGGACTGAAAAGTCAATTCAGGTGCTACAAAGGGAATGTGTGCAGCAGAATGGGTCCACAAGAAACTGCAATTATTTTAATAGCAAGGTCAAGCTACATAGCAATATCTTTAGTATAGGTTTGCGGCACACTATCTCCCTGGAAAAAGGCGGCATGCCGAAACGCGCACGTCAGGTGTGGAGGCACAGCGCCTTATTATCAGGTATTGGTCACTCATAATTTTTTTGGGCTAGAATATAAAATATTATGGCGTCAGTCAGTCTTGGTGGTTCATAGGGGATAGTGTGCCGCAAACCTATACTAAAGATATTGCTATGTAGCTTGACCTTGCTATTAAAATAATTGCAGTTTCTTATGGACCCATTCTGCTGCACACATTCCCTTTGTAGCACCTGAATTGACTTTTCAGTCCCCATGTGACTTCTTTATATAACTATTTCTATAGTGTTTAATATCATTTAATCTATATACTAATTATATAAGATCTGTCATATGTAATAGTATTTTTTTTTAAAGATCCTCCATCCTTTAATTTATATTCAGTGAGATATTTGTTGCATACTTACCTCTTTTGGGTTTTAATAAGCCGTATACTAAATTTACTTACGGTATCTGGTTGTTGTACTGTGCATCCTCCTTTTTTCATTATTTCTCCGCTACAGACATTTCCATCAATTTAATGGTTAAAATAAAAATTGAAGTTTAATTCTGTTCAGTGTCTTAAGTGCATCTTTTCTATATAACTCAAGAATGTAACCATGTACAGAGAGATCAGTGGATTTCTAATTACAGCATCAGCCCCCAGGAAAAAGACACCTGAGACCCCCTATCCAAGAAGAAAGAGACCCTTGCTGCCTTGTTTTCAGAGGCTGTTGATCACCATGGCCAGTGTTGTGCTGACAGCCATGTAATATCCTACTGTTGTGCCATAGACATGTATTAGATGTGGTGTAAGTTAACACTAGCTGTACATGTGGCAGCAATGATCATCAGCCACAGCTATCCTTTGTACACAAGCACAAAGGATAGATGCATCATATGATAAGTTGTTAGTCCCCCACATTACTTACAAGGAGTCCAGCAGAGGTTTGGCCGTGTCCTTGGTGCTGAGCCTGCGCTGTGAGTAAGGCTGCTTTCACACATCCGGTTTTTGCTGAGCGGCACAATACGGCGCTTTGCAGAAAAAACCCAACAGTTTTTTTTTGCCGCCGGTTGTTTTTTTCTGCATAGACTTGCATTAGCGCCGTATTGTGCCGCATGGCCTTGCGTTGCGTCTGGTTTTTGCCGGATGCAGCAGATTTAGCCTATACAGCGGCCGAATGGAACGTTGCCTGGCACGTGTTTGTGCGGCAAAAAAAACGCATCGCGCCGGATCCAGTGTGATGCGGCGCGAATTACAATGCAAGCCTATGGACGCCGGATGCGGCGTCCTGCGGCAAAAACCGCATCCGGCCGCCGGATGCGTTTTTTTGCACTGCGCATGCTCAGTATCAAGCCGCATTCGTCAAAAAACGGACGGGCCGCATGGAACAACTTATGCAACGGATCAGTTTTTTTCGCCGCATCTGTTGCATAGGTTTTTGAGCTGCACTGCAAAAACCGGATGTGTGAAAGCAGCCTAAAGATGATCCAGTGACCTTTCTGCGTTCCCTGGTCCAGCAGTGAGAAGCGATCATCACCCTGCTTGCTGTCCAATCCACCTGTCTTCTGATTGCAGCCTTTTTGGCTTTGACCTTCTTGGTGCCCAGTACCTGCACTGTGGGTTTGGTCGCCTCCAATAAGGCTCCGGGCTGCAGTTCTGCTGTATCACTGTGGGGTTGCAACACATTTTGAGGACAAAAATGCTCATGATGCCATGATATCAAGGTGTGATGTGACGTGTTGGAGACATGTACACGGGAGGGGATGGGTGGTCCGTGGCTCTGGTGTGGGCTTGGTGGCAGATTGAGTAGGAGGGTGTACGGTTTGTATTATTAGCATGTGCTGTACACTAGAGCGCTGGTAGATATTGGGTATTTCTTCGCAGGCCAAATATAATTACACTGCAGGCCTGAATGTGACATGTGTGGTTAAAAAGGTTTTGCCTAAGATTGGGAAAAAGTAGAAAGAGGCCACTGCTTGTTCATGACCTGTTTGGTATTTTTGTTCTTGCCCATTAATGGGTCTCTCCTGCAGTACCAGACACTTTCCAGTTCTCCAATTCTGGACAGTCCATTTAACACTAACTGTATAGGTGCAAAACTGAAATGTAATGTGGCCGCCTGCAGAAAATAAAATAAGGTTATTCCCAGTTATAGTATATTCACTGATTCAGTGTCTTATAGTGATAAAGTTAAGGGTATGTCCATATGAAGTGTTGTGGATTTTTAAGCAAATCAGCTGGAAATCACTACTACATCTGTTGAGGAGAGCCATAAGATGAAATAATTAATCTCTGGACATAGGAAGTGTGTGGGAAGTGTGTTCAATTAAATCAGTTCTCTATACATAAGCCAGTCACTCTTCAGAGAAACCAAAGATGGCCCCCGATGACATCACAGACCCTACCATCAGCATGGATCCAGCAGATGACATCCCTCCCATCACCATCACCATGGATCCATCCAATGAAGTCATAGACCCGCCTATGATGATACCCACCAATCAGCTCATGGACTAACACATTGTTCAACCCACTGACCAATGAACACATCCGGACATGCCCCTTTCCAAGGTTATATCAGGGCATGCTTCAGTTGAAATAAAGCAGAGTCCGGGCCGACTTTTGTCGAGAAAAGATGAATATCAGACTGTGTCTGATCTCATTTTTCAAGCATGCACTCGATCTACACCAATTAGAATCAGGCAGTAGGCAACTTGTGGAACTTTGTAAGAATTAACCTTAACACATCCTCTTCAAATACTGTTTTGAATATTCTTTGATGCAGATTTTCAAGCAGATGCGGGTAAAAATCCATATCAAACGGTGTGTGAACGTACCCTTAAGGTCCAACTGCACGGCCATTGTCTTTCATGAACTGAGAGTTTGTCTGATCTATTGCATAAGCACTAAAAGGGCGCTTTACACGCAGCAACATCACAAGCGATGTCGCACGTGAAAGCACCCGCCCCTGTCGTTTGTGCGTCACGGGCAAATCGCTGCCCGTGGCACACAATATCTCTTGTACCCGTCACACGTACTTCCTGCCTAGCGACGTCGCTGTGGCCGGCGAACAGCCTCCTTTCTAAGGGGGCGGTTTGTGAGACGTCACACGGCAGGCGTCCAATCAAAGCGGAGGGGCGGAGAGCAGCCGCATGAATGTCACGCCCACCTCGTTGCCGGAGGACGCAGGTACGGTGTTTGTCGTTCCGTCCAACAATGATATTTGGGAAATGGACGACGTGTCAACAGTCAACGATTTGGTGAGTATTTTGCATCGTTAGCGGTCGTTCGTACGTGTCACATGCAACGACGTCACTAACAATGCCGGATGACCGGCAATATCTCGTTAGCGATGTCGTTGCATGTAACGGGGCCTTAACTGTATTCTTGGAGCACTATGATTACACATAGATATGATCAATCTCTTTATACAATGTCATATTTTTTTTTCAGACTATTGGGGCAGCATTTGTCGCTAAAGCTATAAATGTTGGAGGCCGGAATGTGATGCTGGGAATTTGGGTAAGTAGTTCTGGGAGAATGGACCTTGGAAACCCTGTAAGTTAAAAAAAATGTCCCCAAAAGTGTACATAGCTTTTAATGTATTAAAGAGAACCTGTCATTGAATGTGCAGTGATATCTGTGGGCAGCATTTACAGTTGGGGGGGGAGCTGAGAAGATTGATATGAGTTAGTGGGAAAAGATTAAATGGTTTTTCCCATCTCCAAGATCCTATATTAACATGTAGCAGGGGCTATAATAATATGAGCAAATACCTCTATCATTGTAGTATCATTCTCCTGATTAGCCAGGTCACTTACCTCATGTTCAGGGCACTGCAGGGCCTTCGGTATCCATCGTTATGAACACAAGCAACTAACTGACTGTATGTGTGATAGTAACCATGGATACCTAAGATCCTACAATGCCCTGCACATGAGGCAAGTGATAGTTTTATTTCATTACCAAAAAACTACACTAAACAAAAATATAAATGTAACTTTAGTTTTTGCTCCCATTTTTCATGATCTGAACTCAAAGATCTAAGACTTTTTCTATGTACATTAACCCCTTCAGCCCCGGGGCACTTTCCGTTTTTTGTTTTTTGATCCTCTTCTTCCGAGAGCCGTAACTTTTTTATTTTTCCGTCAATCTTCCATATGAGGGCTTGTTTTTTGCGGGACAAGTTGTACTTTTAAATGAAACCATAAGTTTTACCATATGGTGTACTGGAAAACAGCAAAAAAATTCCAAATGCGGAAAAACTGCAAAAAAAGTGTGATGGCACAATAGTTTTTGGGATGTTTTATTCACAGTGTTCACTATATGGTAAAACTGATGTGTGGGTATGATGCCTGAGGTCGGTGCGAGTTTGTAGACACCAAACATGTATAGGTTTACTTGTATCTAAGGGGTTAAAAAAAAATCACAAGTTTGTCCAATAAGTGGCGCACATTTTGCGCCATTTTCCGAAACACATAGTGTTCTCATTTTTTGTGATCTATGGCCCAGTGACTGCTTATTTTATGCGTCTCCAGCTGTCGTTTCTAATGGTACCATTTTTGCGCAGATGCTACGTTTTGATCGCCTGTTATTGCATTTTGCGTAAAACTTGCGGCGACCAAAAAAAACCGTAATTTTGGCGTTTGGAATTTTTTTGCCACTACGCCGTTTACCAATCAGATTAATTGATTTTATATTTTGATAGATCGGGCATTTCTGAACGCGGCGATACCAAATATGTGTATATTTATTTATTTTTTAACCCTTTAATTTGCAATGGGGGGAAAGGGGGGTTATTTAAACTTTTAGGTTTTGTTTTTTTTTTATTTTTTAACACTTTTTTTTAATTTTACTAGTTTCCCTAGGGGGCTATAGCGATCAGCAATCCGATCGCTCTCATCTATCTGTTGATCACAGCTATACAGCTGTAAACAGCAGATTCAGTCACTTTCTGTTTCTCTCTGATCGCGGCCGAGGGAAAACGAAAGTGAAACTTCATAGCTGCAGGCGTCATCACATGACCCTGTGCTACGATGGCCATCACCGAAAGTCACGTGATCACGCATGTTACTTCCAGTGGGGGTGGCGGTAAGTAAAAAACATGGCCGCGCGCATATAGATCTTGCTGCCAGACTTTGGCAGCGATATTTAAGTGGTTAATAGCCGCGGGTGGAAGTGATTCCACCCGCGGCTAGCAGGCACACATGTCAGCTGTTGAAAACAGCTGATATGTGTGCCGACCGCCGCCGCCTGCCCGCGGCAGGGGCGGGGCTTAACGGGACACGATCCATGACGGATATATCCGTCCATGGTCGTGAAGGGGTTAAAGGCCTTTTTCTCTTAAATATTGTTCACAAATTTGTCTAAGGCTATGTGCGCACTAAAAAGTGAATTATTCTTAAGAAAAAAAACGGACCCTGTGAAAGAAAACCGCGGTTTGCCGTGGATTTTCCGCCAGTTGGTCCCCACGGTTTTTACCATTATCAATGGCAAAAACCGCAGGTACCTGCGGAAAAGAAGTGACATGCTCATTAATTCCGCAGCGGAAAATATGCAGGTAAATCAGCCGGTATAAAAAGAACGCAGTGCACAGCATTTTTTTCAAATCCATAGGATGTGCTGGAGAATGACTGCAATGTTAGACACATTTTCTGCAGCAATTCCGCAACAAATCCACAGTGCGCACAGGGCCTAAATCTATTAGAGAGCCCTTCTTTGCTGAGATAATCCATCCAACTCACAGGTGTGGCAGATCAAGATGACAGCATAATTATTGCACAGGTGTGTCTTACGCTTGTTTCACATCAGCGTTTTCCTGCCGCACTCGCAGATCCGGCACAAGGACAGTACAGTACATTAAAGTTCACTGGCAAGCTCAGGGCACATGCGGTCATGTGACTGGAGCATCTGACAGCATGTGACCGGGGCTTGCCGCACTGTCTGTGAACTGTATTGTACTATACTGCTCTTATGCCGGATCTGAAGACTACTAGAGATGGGGAGACAGAAGGCGCAATAGGGTCTTACCCGGTATTTACCGTTAGAAGTAAAGAGAGGTACACTCACCTGATCGGGTTGTGGCAGTCACAACTCCTTAGCAAGCATGAGAGTGTCCACGTGGTCCAAGCAACGGCCCCGTGCAAAACGTGGTAGAATATATCATATAGGAAAAACGGGTTTATGCCGCGCTAAAAAACCACTGATATCAGGATAATGAAGCAATCTCTTTTTTATTTTAGCAATCCAACGCGTTTCAGAGACAAGGACAGTCTCCTTCAGGGAAAAAAGAAATCCTTGGATTTCTTTTTTCCCTGAAGAAGGAGACGGTCCTTGTCTTTGAAACGCATTGGCTTGCTAAAATAAAAAAGAGATTGCTTCATTATCCTGACATCAGTGTTTTTTTAGCGCGGCATAAACCCATTTTTCCTATATGGTATACTCTTATGCCGGATCTGGCAGTGCGGCAGAATACCGCTGATGTGTTTGTGCCCTTAGGCTGGCCACAATAACAGGCCACTCTAAAATAAATAGTTACTGTTTGGACACTGCTGACGGTAGAATGAGTGAACGGAGAAACCACCGGTCATATAACTTATCTGTATGTGCTCCTTTCTGCAGATTTATGACCAAATCGTAGATCAGCTCACATTTGTTGTGCTTAGTGCTCAAAAATCAGCAGACATTAGAAATTTACAAAATTGATCATTTACAAAGTCTTAAGGCCACTTTACACACAGCGACATTGCTAGCGATGTCGCTGGTGAAAGCACCCGCCTCCGTCAGTTGTGCGTCACGGGCAAATCGCTGCCCGTGGTGCACAACATAGTTAGTCCCCGTCACACATACTTTCCTGCCTACCAACGTCGCTGGGGCCAGCAAACTGCCTGCTTTTTAAGGGGGAGGTTCGTTTGACGTCACAGCGGCGTCACTAAGCGGCTGCCCAATAGAAGCGGAGATGAGCGGCCGGAATATCCCGCCCATCTCCTTCCTTCCTCATTGCCGGCGGTCGCAAGTACCATGTTGTTCCTCGTTCCTGCGGTGTCATACATAGCAATGTGTGCTGCCGCAGGAACGACGAACAACCTGCGCCCTGCAACAGCAACAATATTTGAGATTAGAACGATGTGTCGACGAACAAAGATATGGTGAGTAATTTTGATAGTTAGCGGTCGTTCGTACGTTTCACGCGCAAAGACGTCGCTAACGAGGCCGGATGTGCGTCACGAATTCTGTGACCCCAACGACATCTCGTTAGCGATGTCGTTGCGTGTAAAGTGGCCTTTAGTCAGAACAAGCTCTCTGGTGCATCCTCAGATATGCCCCTGGTTGCAGAAGGAGTTATAGTGCAGGACAGAGGCTATAAAAGACAAACATTGCAAAGTGTTAGTGAAACTCCATTCCAAAAATTATTTTTAGCAAAAAAATTATGCAATCAAGTAAAAAAAATTTTCCTTAAAGAATTTAATAGTCTGCAAATACCTGATTTTTTAGTAGAAGAGATTTCTAGATCTCCATGATTGGCCCCCTGGCACGGTTGGCAGCGCTGCCCTCGTATGGAGAGGGTATCAGAGCGCTTGTCTTCCCTCCTTTGTAGGTTCTTTCACCCTAGTTTGTGCGTTACTGACCGCACGATGACGCAGCTGTGTATTGCTCAGTGCTGCCCGATTTACTCTGAGGCCTTATTTCCACGAGTCAGATGGTTGGGGTTTTCCATCTATATTTTTATGTAAAAGTCAGGAGTGGAATGGACACATATAAAAGAGTACAAGTATAAATCTTTCCAATATGTTTTTTTAATCCACGTCTGATTTTGGCTTCAGATACCAGTGCAGAAAATGACAGTATAATACTACGGTAGAGTGATATTGTGAGGTTTGCTTTCGGAGATAGTCATTTCTTGCCGTTCGTTTTACACTTTTTGCTGAGAGGGTCACGTAGATTATGTTGGATTTTTCTGTTTTCTTTCCAGGATACTGCAGGTTCAGAACGTTATGAAGCTATGAGTCGCATCTACTATAGAGGAGCTAAAGCTGCCATTGTCTGCTATGGTAAAACTGATATATAATGGTTTATTATCCATTACTACTATACCACTGACATGTTTGGTACTCTGCAGCCACAAAGGTGCAATGCACACCTACACTTTTACATGTGAGACATTGGACATTAACAGAATCCATGATATGTATGGTGGATTTCAGGTGCGTGCTCATGGGCTGGGCCTGCACCATATACAGTGGTTGTCAGCTGTGTTATGCAGCTAGCACCTGTTTCTTAATAGGGGCCGGAGCCTGCTCTGATCGTTGCTGAATAATTACATAAATGTCACAATTTTTGACAGCAATGCTATAAGAGGACCTGTCACCAGATCAAAAGTGGCCATTATTTATGTATGTGTCATACCTGCTGCTCCACTGAGTGGTTTTTTCTTTTCGCTCTTAAATCTGCCAGACTAATTTTTATGGTCTCTATATAGGTGCATGTCTCAGTGTAATAGTGCAGAGTAGTCTTAAGCCAACCTTAGAATATAGAATACGCCATAGAATAAAAAAAACCATCTCTCAATCCATGGATTAAAAAAAACAAACAAACCCTGGACTATTTGGTGAACAGCTGGAACAAAATATGAGCAAAAACTGGTCACTTTTCACCTGGTGTCTTTAAATATCGCAGTCTCGTTTCTGGCTCTCACTGCTCCAAACCTTATACCTACTGTGGGTTGTTGGTCTATTGCAATGGCACACGGGGCGGGCGGGGGGGGGGAATGGAACCCAAAAGAAAATTCCAAAAAAAACGAAAAGGTAAAATTTCATGTTTTAAGGAAAGTTATAGCTCTTGGAAGAATGGGAAGGAAAATCAAAGTGCAAAAATGAGAATTAACCCAGCAGCGAGTGGAATGTGCGTTTCTCTACATTGTAGGTGCAGTCATGTGTGAGAGGATGAGGGTCCTTGTGGAACCAGTCAGTACAGCTTCACCAAACACAAAAGTAAAACTAGACCTAGGTGCAGAATCTTTGAAAATAATTATAAATGGAATTTTATTTGTATAAACAGAGGAGTCAAAAGCTCAAGGAGAAAGATAACTAAACTAAAAAAAAAAAAGTGAAAATCTCTGGTGATCGTTGGGGTCTGTTTCCTGAGTTATTGCATGAGCGTGCACAGAGGGGTCCTCTGGATTCACTGATCAGTAGGGTAGACCCTTTGATAAAGTCCGAGGTTATATATACATATATATTTTTATATAATAAAAAAAATATAATATATACATACATACATACATACATAATATATATATATATATATATATATATATATATATATATATATATATATACACACATACATACAGTCATATGAAAAAGTTTGGGCACCCCTATTAATGTTAACCTTTTTTCTTTACAACAATTTGGGTTTTTGCACCAGCTATTTCAGTTTCATATATCTAATAACTGATGGACTGAGTAATATTTCTGGATTGAAATGAGGTTCATTGTACTAACAGAAAATGTGCAATCCGCATTTAAACAAAATTTGACCGATGCAAAAGTATGGGCACCTCAACATAAAAGTGACATTAATATTTTGTAGATCCTCCTTTTGAAAAAATAACAGCCTCTAGTCGCTTCCTGTAGCTTTTAATGAGTTCCTGGATCCTGGATGAAGGTATATTTGACCATTCCTGTTTACAAAACAATTCCAGTTCAGTCAAGTTTGATGGTCGCCGAGCATGGACAGCACGCTTCAAATCATTCCACAGATTTTCAATGATATTCAGGTCTGGGGACTGGGATGGCCATTCCAGAACATTGTAATTGTTCCTCTGCATGAATGCCTGAGTAGATTTGGAGCAGTGTTTTGGATCATTGTCTTGCTGAAATATCCATCCCCTGCGTAACTTCAACTTCGTCACTGATTCTTGCACATTATTGTCAAGAATCTGCTGATACTGAGCTGAATCCATGTGACCCTCAACTTTAACAAGATTCCCGGTGCCGGCATTGGCCACACAGCCCCAAAGAATGATGGAACCTCCGCCAAATTTTACTTTGGGTAGCAAGTGCTTTTCTTGGAATGCAGTGTTTTTTGCCTCCATGCATAACGCCTTTTTGTATGACCAAACAACTCAATCTTTGTTTCATCAGTCCACAGGACCTTCTTCCAAAATGTAACTGGCTTGTTCAAATGTGCTTTTGCATACCTCAGGCGACTGTTTGTGGCGTGCTTGCAGAAACGGCTTCTTTTGCATCACTCTCCCATACAGCTTCTCCTTGTGCAACGTGCGCTGTATTGTTGACCGATGCACATTGACACCATCTACAGCAACATGAAGCTGCAGGTCTTTGGAGGTGGTCTGTGGATTGTCCTTGACTGTTCTCACCAGTCTTCTCTGCCTTTCTGATATTTTTCTTGGCCTGCCACTTCTGGGCTTAACAAGACCTGTACCTGTGTTCTTCCATTTCCTTACTATGTTCCTCACAGTGCAAACTGACAGTTTAACCCCCTCACGACCATGGACGGATATATCAGTCATGGAGCGTGTCCCATTAAGCCCCGCCCCCTGCCGCGGACAGGTGGCGGCGGTCGGCACACACATCAGCTGTTTTCAACAGCTGACCTGTGTGCCTGCATGTTGCGAGTGGAATAGCTTCCACTCGCAACATTTAACCCCTTAAATCTCACTGCCAAAGTCTGGCAGCGAGATCATGTGCGCGCCCCCATGATTTTTACTTACCGCCACCCCCCACCGGAAGTCACGTGTGTGACACGTGACTTTCGGTGGTTGCCATGGTAGCACAGGGTCATGTGATGACGCCTGCAGCTATGAAGTGTCACTTTCGTTTTCCCTCGGCCGGGAGCAGAGAGAAACAGGAAGTGACTGAATCTGCTGTTTACAGCAAAAAAATTCCAAACGCCAAAATTACGTTTTTTGGTCGCCGCAAGTTTTACGCAAAATCCAATAACAAAACGATCAAAATGTAGCATCTGCGCAAAAATGGTACCATTAGAAACGACAGCTTGAGACGCAAAAAATAAGCCGTCACTGAGCCATAGATCCAGAAATATGAGAACGCGAAGTGTTTCGGAAAATGGCGCAAAACGTGCGCCACTTTTATTGGACAAGCTTGTGAATGATTTTTTAACCCCTTAGATACAAGTAAACCTATACATGTTTGGTGTCTACAAACTCGCACCGACCTCAGGCATCACACCCACACATCAGTTTTACCATATAGTGAACACCATGAATAAAAAATTCCAAAAACTATTGTGCCATCACACTTTTTTTTTGCAGTTTTCCAGTACACCATATGGTAAAACTTATGGTTTCATTTAAAAGTACAACTTGTCCCGCAAAAAACAAGCCCTCATATGGCGAGATTGATGGAAAAATAAAGTTACGGCTCTCGGAAGAAGGGGAGCAAAAAACAAAAACGGAAAGTGCCCCGGGGCTGAAGGGGTTAAATCTCTGAGACAACTTTTTGTATCCTTCCCCTGAACAACTATGTTGAATAATCTTTGTTTTCAGATCATTTGAGAGTTGTTTTGAGGAGCCCATGATGCCACTCTTCATAGGAGATTCAAATAGGAGAACTACTTGCAAGTGGCCACCTTAAATACCTTTTCTCATGATTGGATACACCTGCCTATGAAGTTCAAAGCTCAATGAGGTTACAAAACCAATTTAGTGCTTTAGTAAGTCAGTAAAAAGTAGTTAGGAGTGTTCAAATCAAGAAATTGATAAGGGTGCCCATACTTTTGCAGCGGTCAAATTTTGTTTAAATGCGGATTGCAGATTCTCTGTTAGTACAATAAACCTCATTTCAATCCAGAAATATTACGCAGTCCATCAGTTATTAGATATATGAAACTGAAATAGCTGTTGCAAAACCCCAAATTGTTATAAAGAAAAAAAGGTTAACATTAATAGGGGGCGCCCAAACTTTTTCATATGACAGTACACACACATTATATATTATGTAATTATATATATATATATATATATATATATATATATATATATATATATATACATATACATACATACACACACACACACACACACACACACACACACACACACACACACAATAGATTATATATATATATATATATATATATATATATATATATATATATATATATATAATCTATTGTGTGTGTGTGTGTGTGTGTGTGTGTGTCCAGGATTGGCATCTGCACTGTCGCAGCTACAGCCACATAATTTTGCACCCTCACACGTCTTGACCCCGAGAGCGTCCTAGGCTATGTTTTGAGGGGAAATTTTAACCCCGCTCTTTACAGTTATTCACCAAAAACCCGCCTCCATTAAAGTGAATGGAGCTGGGAGCCACAGTGCAGCCATAACTTCAGAAGAATGCGCAGCCACGCCCTTAAATGGAATGTTGGCGTGTCACAATGCAGCCAGGGAAAGAGACAGACATGGAAAGAGAGGGAAAGAGACAGACAGACAAAGAGAGAGAGTGAGACAGACAGACAGAGAATGGGAGAGAACCAGAGAGACAGTTACTATCCCAGGCAGCAGTTATTAACCCGGGCGAAGCCGGATAGTACAGCTAATATACACACATTACATATGTAATTATATATATATATATATATATATATATATATATATATATATATATATATAATATTGCGTGTGTGTATATGTGTGTGTGTGTGTATATAATATATATACACATATACACACACACACACACACACACGCTCCATCCATACCACAACCTACAGACAGTGCTGTAATTACATCTCTGATAAATAAGGATTATTATAAAAATGGAAAATATAAATGTAGAAGAAGTAACTGGGCAGAGAGCAGAGCTGGAGACACCCGACACCAGGAGGTCACACACTCTGGAAATCACATACTCTGAAGGGCAGAAAAGCATTCATGCACAAAAAGCCATTAAACATGCAAAGATTAGAGAAGAGCCAGAGACCCTCTTTCCTGATTTTACCTCTAAAGAGGAAGATAAAAGGAAAACCAATTATTTATTTTTCACAGACCAGCCCTTAGCCTGGCACACCGCTCTGTGCAATCAATATAAGTATATATCCAAGAACGGCAATCATAAGGGCCAGCAGATCAGAATTAGAAACCAAAAAGAAGACGAGACCAACTCACTGACCATAAACGTGTACAATAACGGCATAATCATGGTACAAGGGGCTGAGGAAAACTTACAGAAATTTGAAGACAGCTTTTCTCAAATTAAACTCCAGGCACAAAACTGCAAAGAACAACAAACCCCAGCAGCCACCATCACCTCTACAGAGACCTCCAGAGACAGAACTGCAGCCCCCAACACTTCACACCCCTCACCCGAGACCCTCAGAGACTGTTTATCTCAACTAGAAAGAGACTTTGTACAATTTAAAGAAGAACTTCAAAGAAACCTTGGTGACAGAAATGCAAATGACCAAGTAATGAATGAGATAAGCAAACTGAGGTGTGAATATGCAGCAGTGAATATGCATCTGCAGGAAATAAGAAGCAAAATGTGTGAACTGCAGCATGAAAATGCCCGACTGAGACAGGAGATAACAGAGCTGAAGACTCCGGGACACCTGAAACAGGAGGACGCCATAGAAACACAGAGGAGTGAAGACAACATGGCCCCCACTGGCCAGGAGGGAGCTATGGTAACTAACACCAGAACAGACACAATGGCCTCCACTGGCCAGGACACTGAGATACCAAATAACTCCAACAATATGAATGCTCCTGAAAATAACATAAGTGAACCACAAACCAGAGAAACAGAAAAGAGAAGAGAACTAGCCACCAGCAAAATCTCCAGCACAGACCCCCAGCTTCACCCACGTACCCCACCCGTGACCTCACAACGTTTTGATACCATCCTAATAATGGACTCAAATGGGAAATACCTGAAAACATGGCGACTATTTCCAGGAAAAAGGGTCAAAAAAATCCACTGTGCAACTATTGAGCAGGTGATGGCAGTCATCAATAACCCACGGTTCACAAGCCCAAATCATATTTTTATACACACAGGAACAAACAATCTGCCAGCCCAACACCAGCAGATCGCAGGACAACTGACCCAACTAGCAAAGACGGCAAAACTAAAATTCCCAGACAGCAAAATAATTCTATCATCTCTGCTCCCAAGAAATGATGTATCCAGCCAAACTACCCAGAACATCAACACGGACCTGACCACAAGAATCAAGGCTGTGCCCGACGTGATCCTGGCACAACACCCCTCCATAAAACACCAACACCTCTACGACGACAAGCACCTAAACAAACAAGGGGTCAGCCTACTGGCCAAAGAGCTGAAGGACATTATACTAAACAGAGACCCCATGCCTGGACTCAACAACAACCAAAATCCCATGGAAAGACCCCCAACAATAAAAAGACAGGAAACCCCAATTTCATCACAGGAGGCCAGAAACAAAGCCCTTCACCCAACATCGGGCCATCAGAGGAGGAGACCACCATGGAGGGGACCATCAACCCCACACAGAGACATGCAGGGCAGAGATATGGAAGAGATTAGAACCCTGCTCAGCACATTGTGCAGGAAACTAATGTGACTGGATCTAACATACCTATAAACCAGTCGTAAATCCAGAGTGTCTTACACAGCCGCACTCATTACAAGGTATATACACATGAGGTATATAGAAAAAAAAAAAATGACCTCATTCACAATCAGCAGCTGGAACATCCAAGGCCTGAGCACCTCGGCCTTTGGATGTAAAACAAATGACCCCGACTTTATTCAAAGACTGAAGAATATAGACATTCAGATCCTCCTGGAAACATGGACCAGAGCTGAAAACGAATCTCCGGTGCCAATCGGATACAGAGAAATCTCTGTCCCTGCCCTTAAAAATAAAAACATCAAACAGGGCCGCTGCTCAGGAGGAATATTGATCTGGTATAAAGAAGAGCTCCACCAGTACATCACACCAGTGAAGAGAGGAGGCAGCCACATATGGATCAGAATCAGCAGCTCCATCCTCACCTCTCAGTCCGATGTCTACCTCTGCACCACCTATATACCACCGCCAGAGTCCCCCTACTTCAATCCAGACAGCTTTGAGATCTTACAAGAAGAAGCCACCCATTATCAGGTCCTGGGCAAAGTTCTCATCTTTGGAGACCTCAATGCAAGAACAGGGAGAGAAAAAGACTTTCTGACCACAGACGGAAACATCTACATATTTGGGGCAGAGAATGACAGTCACGACTCAGAACACTCAGAGAGAAACAGCTATGACAGTACAGTCAACAAAAGTGGCAAAAAGCTCCTGAACTTATGTAAAAGTTTAGGTCTTCATATTCTTAATGGACGTACAAAGGGAGACTCACTGGGAAGATATACACTAGACTCCCATGTAGGAAGGAGTGTAGTAGACTACGCCATTACAGATATGGACCCGGCAAATATTAGCGCCTTCATAGTCACCCCACAAACGCACCTGTCAGACCACAGCCAACTTCTCCTGTACATAAAATCTACAGAGAAACCATCCACACAAAAGCCACAGCAGAGCAGCCTCTACAACCGACCTCCATCCTATAAATGGTCCAAGACGTCAGAAATAAAATATAAAGAGGCTCCCAACAGACCGGAATTACAAGAGATGCTCCACAACTTCTACAGCTACAAGTACAAGTCAAACCCAGAAGGAGTGAATCAAGCTGCAAAAGACCTCAACAAAATATTCCACACCATGGCCAAATTGTCCGACCTCAAACAAGTCAACTACAAGAGGCCAAAAGAAAAGCAGATCAATGGTTGGTTTGACAAAGAGTGTAAAGCCGTTCGAAAGACCCTGAGAACAGCCTCAAACAATAAACACAGAGACCCCAACAACCCAGACCTGAGGGAAGCCTATGACACCATACAAAAGCAGTACAAAACCATCCTCAGGAGGAAGAAGCAGAGCTACATCTCTACCAAACTTAGCCAACTCCAAGACGCCCTCCAAGACAACTCCTTCTGGGAAATATGGAGCCACATGGACACAAAGAGCAAGAAAAAGACTGATACCCATATCCAAAATGGCAACATCTGGCTCCAGTACTTCAGAGACCTCTACAAAGACATCCCAAAAGAAGGACTAAGCCAAGAGCAGGAAAACATAACATCAAAACTAAAGGCAATGGAAGAGAAAATCAAAAACTTCCAAAACCCACTGGACACACCAATTACATTACAGGAAGTTGCAGAGAAAATCACTTCCATAAAGTGTAAAAAATCTAGTGGTCTGGATGGAATCCCCCCAGAGATGTTGAAGTACAGCCCACCAGAAATTCAAGCTGCAATGGTTAAACTGTTCAACATTGTGCTGAGTGCTGGCTACTTCCCTCGTACCTGGAACCAAGGACTCATTACACCGATCCACAAGAGTGGGGACAGGTATGACCCTGCCAACTACAGAGGCATATGTGTCAGCAGTAACTTGGGAAAACTGTTCAACAGCATCCTAAACAAAAGGATCATCAGTTTCCTTACCGAGCACAATGTCCTGAGCAAAAGCCAAGCAGGGTTCGTGCCAAACCACCGCACCACGGACCACATCTACACCCTGCACAGTCTCATTCAGAGCCACGTCCACAATACAAAGCATGGGAAGATATACGCCTGCTTTGTAGACTTTAAAAAGGCCTTTGACTCAGTGTGGCACCCGGGCTTGTTCTTAAAAATGCTGGAAAGCGGAATAGGAGGAAAGACCTACGATGTCATCAAAAGCTCCTACACCGAGAACCTCTGCAGCGTGAGTGTGAACGGTAGAAGAACGGCTTATTTCCAGCAGAGCCGAGGAGTCAGACAGGGCTGCAGCCTAAGTCCAACGCTCTTCAATATTTACATCAATGAGCTGGCTGCTGCTCTGGAATCTTCACCTGCTCCAGGTCTCACACTCCATGACGCCCAGGTGAAATTCTTGCTCTATGCAGATGACCTACTGCTGGTGTCACCAACCGAGAAAGGTCTCCAAGACAACCTACAAATTTTGGAGAAATTCAGCTCCACATGGGCACTACCGATCAATCTAAAGAAAACCAACATCATGGTGTTCCAGAAGAGAAAAAGAAGATTTGACCAGCATCCTTCATTTGTCGTAAACGGCTGCACTCTAACAGGAACAGACAAATACACCTACTTGGGCCTGGAAATTCACCAGTCAGGGAGCTTTAAACAAGCCATAGAGACCCTGAAAAACAAGGCCTGCAAAACCTTTTATGCCATCCGAAGGAAATTGTATCATCTGAAGCCACCAGTGAGGGTCTGGCTAAAAATCTTCGATTCCATCATTGCCCCAATCCTCCTGTATGGCAGCGAAGTCTGGGGCCCTCACACTTACCCAGATTGGTCAAGGTGGGATTCCAGCCCAACAGAAATATTCCACCTGGAATTCTGTAAGCACCTTCTCCAGGTCCATCGAAGCACCTCCAACAGCGCCTGTCGAGCTGAGCTGGGCAGATTCCCTCTACACCTAGCAGCTCTGAAGAGGTCACTATCATTTCAGGCTCACCTACAGAGTAGCAATCCAAGCTCCCATCACCACAAAGCTCTGATACATATACGTGGGCCAGATGAACCAGGACCCCTGGCACAGCTCTCCCAAACCCAACTGGACAAAATAACCAATCACAGCAGCCTGACAAGAACCAGAATCAGGAAGATGGTAGACGAGGGCCAGGAGAGGTATGTCAGTGACTGGAGGACCGACATCAACACCTCACAGAAACTGACCACGTACCAGAGTCTACAGAGAGACTACAGACTGGCCCCGTATCTGGAGAAAATCCCGGACCCCAGAGACCGCAGGACCCTGAGCCGATTTAGACTCAGTGCCCACAGTCTAGCCATCGAATCCGGTCGACACAAGCAGAGCTACAAGCCAAGGGAGGACAGACTGTGCCAACACTGTGACCTGGAGGCCCTGGAGGATGAAACCCACTTCCTGCTACACTGCACCAAGTACTCAGCAGTGAGGGACACTCACTTCAGGAGACTCTCCCATCTCTTCCCGGATTTCAGCTCCATGAAGGAGGAAGAGAAAATATATATCCTGCTGGGGGAAGAAGAGAGCGCAGTGGAGATAGCAGCGCGGTATGTGAGCGAATGTCATAGACTTCGAGAAAGAGAACTATGATAAGCCATGGACTTCCATAGCCCCCCATCCCAGATGTGGCCCCCCAATCCCCACCCTGGATATGCCCCATCCACCGTTACCACAGTCCCCACCGTGGATATGCCCCATCATAAGCCATGGACTTCCATAGCCCCCATCCTAGAAGTGCCCCCACAGTCCCCACCCTGGATGTGCCCCATCCATCCTTCCTACAATCCCCACCCACCATCCCCACAGCCCCAGGCCCTAATGTACACTTGCTTTGGCAAAACTAATTTGTATTTGGTCCTGCCAATAAAGCTTATTTGATTTGATTTGATTTGATTTATATATATATATATATATATATATATAGCGTGTGTGTATGTGTATATGTATATATATTATGTGTGTATATAATATATATACATATACACACACACACACACACACGCGCTATATATATATATATATATATATATATATATAGCGTGTGTGTATGTGTGTGTGTGTGTGTATATGTATATATATTATGTGTGTATATAATATATATACATATACACACACACACATACATACATACATACATACATACATACATACGTATGTATGTATGTGTGTGTGTGTGTGTGTGTATATGTATATATATTATATACACACAATATATATACATATACACACACACACACACACACACACGCTATATATATATATATATATAGCGTGTGTGTATGTGTGTGTGTGTGTGTGTGTATATATATTGTGTGTATATAATATTATAATATATATAATAATATATATAATATATAATAATGTATATAATATTATATACACACACACACACACACACATATACACACATGCAATATATATACATATATATATATATATATATATAATTACATATGTAATGTGTGTATATTAGCTGTACTATCCGGCTTCGCCCGGGTTATTAACTGCTGCCTGGGATAGTAACTGTCTCTCTGGTTCTCTCCCATTCTCTGTCTGTCTGTCTCACTCTCTCTCTTTGTCTGTCTGTCTCTTTCCCTCTCTTTCCATGTCTGTCTCTTTCCCTGTGTCTGTCTTTTTCTGTCTCTTTACCTGTCTTTGTCTCTCTATTTCCCTCTCTTTCCCTGTCTGTCTCTTTCCCTGGCTGCATTGTGACACGCCAACATTCCATTTAAGGGCGTGGCTGCGCATTCTTCTGAAGTTATGGCTGCACTGTGGCTCCCAGCTCCATTCACTTTAATGGAGGCGGGTTTTTGGTGAATAACTGTAAAGAGCGGGGTTAAAATTTCCCCTCAAAACATAGCCTAGGACGCTCTCGGGGTCCAGAAGTGTGAGGGTGCAAAATTATGTGGCTGTAGCTGCGACAGTGCAGATGCCAATCCTGGACACACACACACACACACACACACACACACACCTTTTATATATTAGATATATACACACACATATTATATACACACACATTATATTACATATATATATATATATATATATATATACACATATAGATATATATATTATATATATGTGTGTGTGTATATGTATATATATTATATACACACACACACATATACACACACGCAATATATATATATATATATTTTTAGCTATATATATATATTACATGCATACATACACAGTTTTCAGCGCTGTATAGAAAGGGCCAAAAGACACCAAGTTAAAGAAAAAAAATCAATGCAGGGTTATATTGTGTACAATCACAGTATTGAGGAAAGATACTAAAAAGGTACAAAACAAAACAGTAATCGCTATGTAAGGTATATACAAGTACACAAGGAGAGATTGGTGTCTCTGGAAAGTTAACATGTTGAGAATGCACCTAAGCATTTTCTTTGGGTAGATCCTGGAGACTGTGGACTGGAACTATGTATAGACGAAAAAACGCGTTACTAGAAATCCTGTGAGAGCAGTAGTGTAGTGCAACACCCCCTCCTGCTCCACTCCCCCCTCCATCCAGTACTATAGGTGCGGTAATGTAATGTGTGACCCCCTGCTCCATCTATTTCTATGGAACCAGTAGTGTATATGACCCACCCCCCACTCTGTCCACTTGTATGGGAGCAGTAGTTAATACGCTCTGGAGGCAACCACAACACAAGACATGCGTTTGGACGCCCTCAGCCCTCAGTGGCTGCAGAAAAACACACACGCAAAAAAAAACCCCTGTAAAAACACATTTCATTTTGTATTAAAAATAATTAAATAATTAAAAATAATTGATATTATTTACTAATTATTAATACAAAAAACACAAAACATGGCACCTTTCCCTTTAACTTACGGTACATAGCATTTGTCGTTTTGGTTTCTTAGAGTACCCATCCTCAGTGACTTTTTATGTCTATTTTAATGTTTTTAATTATTAGGTTATCCTATAAGGAATATATTTATTGATTTTGAGCCTTGCTTGTTTCTACATATGTATGCTCATATATATATATAGTACGAGTTTTCTGCACTGATTCCTGAATAACAGAGAAAGAATGAGTCAGATTGTAATTCCATAGTCAGCGTTGTCTTATGTGACTAGTACATGGAGATATATTGTACAGTTTTTCCTCTCCTTTTAGATCTCACAGACCGCAGCAGTTTTGAAAGGGTAAAATTCTGGGTGAATGAGCTGCAGAACTTTGAAGAGGTCGGTATACTAAATTTATTATGTGGAAACGAGGCTTACCCTGTGATCCCAATGATGTTTTTTCTTTTCCCAGCACTGCCGAATATATGTTTGTGGCACAAAAAGCGACTTGGTTGAAATCGACAAGAACATGAGACAAGTTGACTTTCATGATGTTCAGGATTATGCAGATGGTAATTTCTTTTGCGTCACTACATGAGTTTTAACCCCTTCACGACCGCGGGCCGTAAAATTACGTCCTATTTTAACGTGACTTAACGACCAGGGACGTAATTTTACGGCCTAAACTTCATTTGATTGCCGTGGCCATAGCAACGGCTTTCAAATGATGTCCCCTGCTGTTTCTTACAGCAGGGGACCTTTGCTTGACCCCAGGGGGGGCGGCATCGCCACCCCCTATCGACGATCGATGTGATTGGCTGTTCAAATCTGAACCGCCAACCACATCGATCGCACTAATTTCGGCAAAAATAATGCCCGAATTAGTGCGATCCTGTGAGATCCAGCTATGAGATGCCGCAGCTGCTGCAGCATATCATAGGTGGACCTCAAACATGCCGCCCCCAGCCCCTGCAGCACTGATTGGAGCGATCGTGCTATGACGCGCAATATGTGCTGGCCTGTGAGCCCTCCCCCAACATGTCTGCAGCGTGGAGTGGCTGGTACTTTTGGTACCACGCCACCGCTGCTGCCGCCGCCGCCGCCTCTGATGTCTCCGCCGCTGCAGCTCTAATGGTAAGTATTCCGCTCCCTGCGCGCTCCCGTGAAGGCCCCTGCGCGCTCCCGTGAAGGCCCCTGCCCGTGCCCCCCCGATCTGCCCCCCTACGCCCCGATCTGCCCCCCTACGCCCCGATCTGCCCCCCCGGCATCCCGATCTGCTACCACCGCTGCTGCTGCAAAGTGAGTACTGTGCTCACTTTGCAGCCCGTGCGCGCTCCCGTGGTGCCCCTGCGCGCTGCCGTGATAGCCCCTGCCGTGCCCCCCCCGCGATCTGCTCCCCCCAACCACCCCCCCCCCCCCCCGACATCCCGATCCGCTCCCCCCGCGATCTGACTGCCTCCCCCATTATTTCTATTCTGCTTCTGCAGCTCCCTCTCCGGTCTCCCCCTCTGCTCTCCCCCCCTCCCCCTCTGCTCTCCCCCTCTGCTCTCACCCCCCCCTCTGCTCTCACCCCCCCTCTGCTCTCACCCCCCCCCTCTGCTCTCACCCCCCCCTCTCCCACTCTGCTCTCCCCCGACGTCCTCTTACCTGTCTTCACCGGCCTGATCACATCTGCGTCCATCGCTGGGTCCTTCCTGGGCATTCTGCTGATCTGCCTGCTGCTCCTGTAAAGCTGTCCATCTCTCTGCCATCTGTTCCTCTGCAGCTCTTCTGGTCAGTGATCCTCCTGCTAGTCCTCTGGGTACTGTGAGTATAACTTTTTTTTTTTTTTCCGTATCCCCTGTCCATTTTTACACCTCATCCGTCCGTGCGTCCCGCCAAGCGCTGATCAGGGATGCAGATAACGGATCGGCATCCCTGCTCAATTTTTGGCGTGACTTTTTTTTCCGTATCCCCGACGCTTTTTGTATCGCATCCGTCCGTGCGTCCCGCCAAGCGCTGATAAGGAATGCAGATAACGGATCGGCATCCATGGTCAATTTTTGGCGTGACTTTTTTTTCCGTATTCACGACGCTTTTTGTATCGCATCCGTCCGTGCGTCCCGCCGAGCGCTGATCAGGGATGCAGATAACGGATCGGCATCCATGGTCAATTTTTGGCGTGACTTTTTTTTCCGTATTCACGACGCTTTTTGTATCGCATCGGTCCGTGCGTCCCGCCGAGCGCTGATCAGGGATGCACATAACGGATCGGCATCCATGGTCAATTTTTGGCGTGACTTTTTTTTCCGTATCCCCGACGCTTTTTGTATCGCATCCGTCCGTGCGTCCCGCCAAGCGCTGATCAGGGATGCACATAACGGATCGGCATCCATGGTCAATTTTTGGCGTGACTTTTTTCCGTATTCACGACGCTTTTTGTATCGCATCCGTCCGTGCGTCCCGCCAAGCGCTGATCAGGGATGCACATAACGGATCGGCATCCCTGCTCAATTTTTGGCGTGACTTTTTTCCGTATTTGCGACGCTTTTTGTATCGCATCCGTCCGTGCGTCCCGCCAAGCGCTGATCAGGGATGCACATAACGTATCTGCATCCATGGTCAATTTTTGGCGTGACTTTTTTTTTTACGTATCCCCGACGCTTTTTTTTATCGCATCCGACCGTGCGTCCTGCAGCGGCCGATCAGTGCACTGCGTCTGTGCGTTTGAAAAGTCAAATGGCGCTCCTTCTCTTCTGAGCCCCGCCATGCGCTCAAACAATTACTTTCCACCACATATGAGGTATCTGCGTACTCAGGAGAAATTGCACAATACATTTTATGGTGCATTTTTTCCTGATAGCCTTGTGAAAAAAAAAGCTACCTAGTTGAAGCAACCGTTTTGTGGTAAAAAAAAAAAATTTTCTTCTTTTCACGGCTCAACGCTATAAACTTCTGTGAAGCCCCCAGGTGTTCAAAGTGCTCACCAAACATCTAGAAAAATTATTTGAGGGCTCTAGTTTCCAAAATGGTGTCACTTGTGGGGGAGCTCCACTGTTTAGGCACCATAGGGGGTCTTCAAACCCGACATGGCGTCCGCTAACAGGTGCAGCTAATTTTGCACTCAAAATTTCAAATGGCGCTCCTTGCCTTCCGAGCACTGCCGTGTGTCCAAACATTTGATTTCCACCACATATGAGGTATCTGCGTACTCAGGAGAAAATGCACAATACATTTTATGGTGCATTTTTTCCTGTTACCCTTGTGAAAAAAAAAGCTACCTAGTTGAAGCAACCGTTTTGTGGTAAAAAAAAAAGTTTTTCTTTTCACGGCTCAACGCTATAAACTTTTGTGAAGCCCCCAGGTGTTCAAAGTGCTCACCAAACATCTAGAAAAATTATTTGAGGCCTCTAGTTTCCAAAATGGGGTCACTTGTGGGGGAGCTCCATTGTTTAGGCACCTCAGGGGGTCTTCAAACCCGACATGGCGTCCGCTAATGAGTGCAGCTAATTTTGCGTTCAAAAATTCAAATGGCGCTCCTTCCCTTCCGAGCTCTGCCGTGCGCCCAAACAATTGATTTTTACCACATATGGGGTATCAGCGTACTCAGGAGAACATGCACAATAAATTGTATTGTGTACTTTCTCTTTTCTCCCTTGTAAAAATGAAAATTTTATGGCTAAAGTAACATTTTTGTGTTAAAAAGTAAAATTTTCATTTTTTCCTTCCACATTGCTTTGGTTCCTGTGAAGCACCTAAAGGGTTAATAATCTTATTGGATGTGGTTTTGAGCAGTGTGAGGGGTGTAGTTTTTAGAATGGTGTCACTTTTGGGTATTTTCTGTCACCTCGGCCTCTCAAAGTCACTTCAAATGTGATGTGGTCCCTAAAAAAATTATTTTGTAAATTTTGTTGGAAAAATGAGAATTTGCTGATGACCTTTGACCCCTTCTAACTTCCTAACGGAAAAAAAATTTGTTTCGAAAATTGCGCTGATGTAAAGTAGACAAGTGGGAAATGTTATTTAGTAACTATTTTGTGTGACATATCTCTCAGATTTATGGGCATAAATTTTCAAAGTTTGAAATTTGCGAAATTTTCAAAATTTTCGCCAAATTTCCTAAATTTTCACAAATAAACGCAAAAAATATCGGCCTAAATTTACCACTGACATGAAGTACAATATGTCACGAAAAAACAATCTCAGAATCGCCAGGATCCGTTGAAGCGTTCCAGAGTTATAACCTGTCAAAGTGACACTGGTCAGAATTGCAAAAAATGGCCCGGTCATTAGGGTGTTTTAGTGGCCGGGGGTGAAGGGGTTAAGCGGTAGAGACTGTATAGGCAGTGTGGTATCATATGTTTACGTCTAGTAGTGAAAAGATAGAACATGCATAATATTATATATATATATGCCCTCCAGTTATTGTGGTGGTGCAGGGAGCAGGTACGGTCACTGCTCACTGCACCGTAAGCTGTAATTGAGACACAAACACTGTCTGCAGAGCTGGCTGTCAAAGTGCAGGGCAGTGATTACAGGGCGATTACATTATAGTAAGCAGTGTCACTCCTAATAGCAGAGGTCCATTCTGGTTATAGTTCTGGAGAGAAATCCCACCCCACACTGACTAGAGGACACCACCATGCTCATGCAGATCTTTTACTCTATAGCAGAGTGTAAACTTATATTTCTGGGAGTAAGGGGCATATGCAGGATTTTCTCAAGGGGTGGATTTGAGGATTTTTAGAAAAAAATCAAACAATTATTTAGCTTTGATACGACAAAGTGGTTTGCACACTGTGCTTCTTGCCTACTTTCATAGCTCCAGCAACAGCAGGTGGAACAGAGGATGTGACTGCAAGTTCGGGAGAAAATGTTCTCGAAGGAAGACCGGAAGCGAGGTCTCTGGTGCGTCACAAAACCTGTGACGTTTCAGCGATCTCACTAACGACATCGCTATGTGTGACGGGGGCTTAACACTAGAGAAGACATAGAAAGGATTCAGAAGGATATAAATAAGCTGGAACAATAAGCAGCAACTAATAAAATAAAGGGAGAAATGCAAAAGTCACCACCTGAGCAAGAAAAACGAAAACATCTACAGATTGGGAGGATTAGATCTAAGCAACAGCACGTGTCAAAAAGACTTGGTTGTACTAATAGATCACAAACTATACATGGGTCAATAGTGTGATCCAGCAACAGAAAATGCAAACAGGTCTTTGATGTATTACCAGAAGCATAGAGTCTAGATCATGTGAAGTAATTATCCCCCTCTACTCCTCTTTGGTCAGACGTTATCTAGAATACTGGGTCCAGTTCTTCACACCACATTTAAGAAAAAAAAAAAAAAAAGAGGCATTGAAAAACTGGAGCAAGTTCAGAGAAGAGTCACCGGGATGGTGAGCGGACTGCACACTATCTCCTACGAGGAACGGTTGTAGGATCTGGGAAGTTTTAGCTTTCAAAAAAGAAGGCTAAGAGGAGACTTAATAGCTATTTACATATATCTGAAGGAATGCCACAATGTAGAGCAGGGGTGGGGAACCTCCGGCCCGCGGGCCGTATGCGGCCCGCCATGACCTTTTCTGCGGCCCCCGGGCACATTCCACAGTCCACAGAGCTCGGGAGGCAGCAGCGTCTTGCTTGCTGCTGGCCCTTTAAACCCTGTATGGCTTACGTCCTCATGCTAGCGTGAGGACGTACTTTGTGGGTGGAGTAAGCGCTCAACTCGCTCTTTTTCCACAGAAGAGAAGCTACTACCTCAGCGTCCGACAGGTGTGTTTGTGCTCCCATGCCTGTGTGTGCCCCTGCACATCCCCACTGCAGCCTGTGCTCCGTGCAGCGTCCCATCCTCCTCACTCTCCCCCACGGCAGCCTGTGCTCCTCACTCTCCCCCACGGCAGCCTGTCCCCCTGTGGCCTCCCCACGGCAGCCTGTGCCCCTGTCGCCTCCACACTGCTGCCTATGCCCCTGCGGCCTCCACACTGCTGCCTGTGCCCCCCTGGTATGTCAGAACCCCTAGCAATGTCCTTATATTTCTCCCAGCCCTCCCAAGTGATATATAATCCTCCCCAGTGATATATAATCCTCCCCAGTGATATATAATCCTCCCCAGTGATATATAATCCTCCCCAGTGATATATAATCCTCCCCAGTGATATATAATCCTCCCCAGTGATATATAATCCTCCCCAGTGATGTCTAGTCCTCGCAGCCCTCCCCAGTGATGTCTAGTCCTCGCAGCCCTCCCCAGTGATGTCTAGTCCTCCCAGCCCTCCCCAGTGATGTCTAGTCCTCGCAGCCCTCCCCAGTGATGTCTAGTCCTCCCAGCCCTCCCCAGTGATGTCTAGTCCTCGCAGCCCTCCCCAGTGATGTCTAGTCCTCGCAGCCCTCCCCAGTGATGTCTAGTCCTCGCAGCCCTCCCCAGTGATGTCTAGTCCTCCCAGCCCTCCCCAGTGATGTCTAGTCCTCCCAGCCCTCCCCAGTGATGTCTAGTCCTCCTAGCCCTCCCCAGTGATGTCTAGTCCTCCCAGCCCTCCCCAGTGATGTCTAGTCCTCCCAGCAATGTATATTCCTTCCAGCCCTCCCCAGTGATGTATATGCCCTCAGCATCTCCTGTGATGTATATGCCCTCAGCATCTCCTGTGATGTATATGCCCTCAGCATCTCCTGTGATGTATATGCCCTCAGCATCTCCTGTGATGTATATGCCCTCAGCATCTCCTGTGATGTATATGCCCTCAGCATCTCCTGTGATGTATTTACAGCAGTCCCAGCTGACACAAACGTGGAAAAACAGTTGTGAGAAGCAATAAGATCAATATTGAATAATATAGCCGCACCAAAAACAAGAAGCTTCAGCCGCCATGATGAGTTAATTGTTTGACTAAGTATAGCAGGGTAATTTTAAGTTGATAGTTTTGTGCGGCCCCCGAAGGTTGGTAGAAAATTCCAAATGGCCCTCGGCATTAAAAAGGTTCCCCACCCCTGATGTAGAGGGATCATCCTTACTCTCATTTGCACATGGAAACACAAGAAGCAATAGAATGAAACAAAGGGAAAAGATACAGATGAGATATTAGAAAAACTATTTGACAGTGGGGGTGATCAATGAGTGGAGCAGACTGCCATGAGAGGTGGTGAGTTCTTCAATCGAAATCTTCAAACAGAGGCTGGAAAGACATCCATCAAATGGTTTGGTGAATCCTGCATTGAGCAGGGGCATGGACACCATGACCCTGGAGGTCCCTTCCAACTCTAACATAATATGATCTATAGAGAATCGAAAGGTGAAAGCAGTAGAACCAGCTGCATATCCAAGACATACCAGTGTAGTGGAGGGGGTGAGGGGTTATGTATTTGCTTTGGCTCCAGCCGGCAGGGTCACCCTGTATGAGAGTACACTAAGTAGGGGGAAGCAGGCAGGAACAGTCAGTGACCATATGATGGCCAAGTAACGGAATATGAGCTGTTCTATACCACTTTGTCCCCAATTGGAGAGAGCATTGTTACTCCTCCAGGATGACAACCTGGAAGACCATATTGTCCTAGTCCAAGAAGGGACCGAACAAGCAGAGAAGACCTGCTGGTGAGGGCTGTATAAATACACACACAGCTAAAATAGATTAGATTTGTGTGTGCCTATGCAGGAAGATCTTACACTTTCTGCTTAGTGTCAGTTTAATAGCAGCCTATACTGGTGCCCTGTACTGTAATAGGTGTATTGCGTATGGCCAGTTATTCTATGAAACCCGCCATTGCAGGTATTTCATTGCACCTTCATACAATATAGTTTTGCTAAATATTTTTTCAACTAGAGACAAATTTGTCCATCATTATTTCTCCTTTCCATAGAGATTAAAGCTCACCTCTGTGAAACATCAAGTAAAACTGGACAAAGTGTAGGTAAGTTCTGCTGCAGATGTGGTTGAGCTGTGAATTGGTAGAGGGGATATATAGCCATTTCCCCATTGGATATGTCAGTGACTGCTTGGTATAGGGATTGAAAACATAACGAGAACATTTTAATTAAAAGAAAAGCAATCAATGAAATAAAGTCTAGAAGGCATCTTGTGAATAGCGTTCATTAGACAATGGAGAACCAATAGAATTCAAGAGTAGAAAAAATAAAAAAAAAGCTTAGCTTCAGAACTTGCTGGACGTGTGCTGGCCGATGGCAAACCTAGCCCTGTCTGTACAGATGTGTGGATGTAACACCCACAGAATCAGCGGCTATACATGTGTGACAAGCTGAGGCCTCTGTTGCTACTGCTCATAATGAAAAAGCTACATCCTCTCCTTTCATTTGGGAGGTTATCGTTACCTGGCCATAATATGGGCACACTTTTCCCTTCCAATTACAGCTGAAGTGGCTATTATCCACCTCTTCTGACATCACCCTCGCCTTAATACAAAAAGAGACAGCAGACAAACCATCCTTGTTGTGGACACCATCTCCTCCCTCTATCGAAAAGTGAAACTCCCAAAACTGAATTTCTCGTGTTTCCTCCCTCTACTAACCTACCTATAACAGATATTGCAGTTGCGCTGGGTGGTTCAACCATAATTCTGTAACAGCAAGATCACTGTCTTGTGGTTGTAATTGACACACTTTCTTTAAGGGAGCAGTATAAAAAAAACTATAACATAAATGACAAACGTACCAAAATGTCCAGACTAGCCAGCGGCTCTCCTGACCAGAGCATGAGAGCTGCATAGAAATACAAAAGCTGTCACGCTCAGGTCAGGAGAGCCGAGGCCCTCGTCCAAGTTATACGGCTGTCTGACCCCAGCCTTAGTGCCTATATCAAATCACTCGCTCATGGTACCGTGCATCTTAAAAACATCTCCAGGATCAGATCTCTTCTCACCTTTGAAAACACCAAAAACTTACTGTCGCTCTTAATCATTTTGCTCTGGACTACTACATCTCTCTACTAACCGGTCTTCCCCTAAGCCAGGGGTTGGCAATTAATTTTCCCATGGGGCCACATGAGAAATTGGGATGGTTTTAGAGGGCCGGACTGATATAATTAACTTTGTTCTACATCATTTATAGAGATAAACTACACACAGTACACACACACACACACACTGTGTATATTTATATATATATATATATATATATATATATATATATATATATATATATATATATATATATATATATATATATATATATATATATATAGTTAGGTCCAGAAATATTTGGACAGTGACACAAGTTTTGTTATTTTAGCCGTTTACAAAAACATGTTCAGAAGTACAATTATATATATAATATGGGCTGAAAGTGCACACTCCCAGCTGCAATATGAGAGTTTTCACATCCAAATCGGAGAAAGGGTTTAGGAATCATAGCTCTGTAATGCATAGCCTCCTCTTTTTCAAGGGACCAAAAGTAATTGGACAAGGGACTCTAAGGGCTGCAATTAACTCTGAAGGCGTCTCCCTCGTTAACCTGTAATCAATGAAGTAGTTAAAAGGTCTGGGGTTGATTACAGGTGTGTGGTTTTGCATTTGGAAGCTGTTGCTGTGACCAGACAACATGCGGTCTAAGGAACTCTCAATTGAGGTGAAGCAGAACATCCTGAGGCTGAAAAAAAAGAAAAAATCCATCAGAGAGATAGCAGACATGCTTGGAGTAGCAAAATCAACAGTCGGGTACATTCTGAGAAAAAAGGAATTGACTGGTGAGCTTGGGAACTCAAAAAGGCCTGGGCGTCCACGGATGACAACAGTGGTGGATGATCGCCGCATACTTTCTTTGGTGAAGAAGAACCCGTTCACAACATCAACTGAAGTCCAGAACACTCTCAGTGAAGTAGGTGTATCTGTCTCTAAGTCAACAGTAAAGACAAGACTCCATGAAAGTAAATACAAAGGGTTCACATCTAGATGCAAACCATTCATCAATTCCAAAAATAGACAGGCCAGAGTTAAATTTGCTGAAAAACACCTCATGAAGCCAGCTCAGTTCTGGAAAAGTATTCTATGAACAGATGAGACAAAGATCAACCTGTACCAGAATGATGGGAAGAAAAAAGTTTGGAGAAGAAAGGGAACGGCACATGATCCAAGGCACACCACATCCTCTGTAAAACATGGTGGAGGCAACGTGATGGCATGGGCATGCATGGCTTTCAATGGCACTGGGTCACTTGTGTTTATTGATGACATAACAGCAGACAAGAGTAGCCGGATGAATTCTGAAGTGTACCGGGATATACTTTCAGCCCAGATTCAGCCAAATGCCGCAAAGTTGATCGGACGGCGCTTCATAGTACAGATGGACAATGACCCCAAGCATACAGCCAAAGCTACCCAGGAGTCCATGAGTGCAAAAAAGTGGAACATTCTGCAATGGCCAAGTCAATCACCAGATCTTAACCCAATTGAGCATGCATTTCACTTGCTCAAATCCAGACTTAAGACGGAAAGATCAATATGGTCGGATTGAGTTCAATGTACATCAACGGAATAACCTCAAATTCCAATTAAAATTGACTAACTTTATTGGTATATATTAAAAATGAAAAACACCCCGTGATATTTACACACAAAGGGTAACATGAGGGGAGGAGCTGAAATATATGGGGTCCCTACAACTCCCTGAAGGGACCTTGCTCCTACCTGCCAACGGAGGGTTTGACACCGTAACTGTTTTGGGCGCCCCCGTTCCACGTCGGCTGACCCTCACTAAACCCTAATTAATTAGTGAATTAAAATAAAATACACTAATGGTGGCCACACAATGGTAGTCATGCATACATGATATTAATAAATTTCAATATATCTCATACCTTATTATGCTTTCAAAGTATTGAGAAAAAATATTTTCTATATATGTCAGACTACAAAATTGCTTTCCAGGTTCCTGAAAACAGTTATACAGGACCAGAAAGAGGGGAATCACAACTAGACACAATGTGCACTATTCCGTCAGTTAGTAATTCCTCCCCTGTCCTGATGTGCTGTGGCCATAATACATGGAAACACTCATCAAAAAATATTAATCTATTCTCTTGATAGACACTACACAACGCGTAGGCGACATGAGAGCATGCAATTAAAGGGAAGTAAACTCTTTCTCCTTGGGTGTAATCTGTTCACCTGCATATGCCAGGCTTATTAAATGCCTATCTGTTTACCTGCATATGCCTGGCATATTAAATGCCTATCTGAATTTCCTTGGACACTGCACTAATTATATTTTGCCTGATGGGGATTGTGTAGTGTCTATCAAGAGAATAGATTAATATTTTTTGATGAGTGTTTCCATGTATTATGGCCACAGCACATCAGGACAGGGGAGGAATTACTAACTGACGGAATAGTGCACATTGTGTCTAGTTGTGATTCCCCTCTTTCTGGTCCTGTATAACTGTTTTCAGGAACCTGGAAAGCAATTTTGTAGTCTGACATATATAGAAAATATTTTTTCTCAATACTTTGAAAGCATAATAAGGTATGAGATATATTGAAATTTATTAATATCATGTATGCATGACTACCATTGTGTGGCCACCATTAGTGTATTTTATTTTAATTCACTAATTAATTAGGGTTTAGTGAGGGTCAGCCGACGTGGAACGGGGGCGCCCAAAACAGTTACGGTGTCAAACCCTCCGTTGGCAGGTAGGAGCAAGGTCCCTTCAGGGAGTTGTAGGGACCCCATATATTTCAGCTCCTCCCCTCATGTTACCCTTTGTGTGTAAATATCACGGGGTGTTTTTCATTTTTAATATATACCAATAAAGTTAGTCAATTTTAATTGGAATTTGAGGTTATTCCGTTGATGATGTTAAGACGGAAAGACCCACAAACAAGCAAGACCTGAAGGCTGCGGCTGTAAAGGCCTGGCAAAGCATTAAGAAGGAGGAAACCCAGCGTTTGGTGATGTCCATGGGTTCCAGAGTTAAGGCAGTGATTGCCTCCAAAGGATTCACAACAAAATACTGAAAATAAAAATATTTTGTTTGGGTTTGGTTTATTTGTCCAATTACTTTTGACCTCCTAAAATGTGGAGTGTTTGTAAAGAAATGTGACAATTCCTACAATTTCTATCAGATATTTTTGTTCAAACCTTCAAATTAAACGTTACAATCTGCACTTGAATTCTGTTGTAGAGATTTCATTTCAAATCCAATGTGGTGGCATGCAGAGCCCAACTCGCGAAAATTGTGTCACTGTCCAAATATTTCTGGACCTAACTGTATACACACACACTGTATACATACACACACACACACAATCCCCATATACTACATCACTACACCCGCCACATACTACACCTGTAATATACAATCACTACATCCCTATACACTACACCTCGATATACTATAACACTATATACTACATCACTACACCCCTATATACACCTGTAATATACTACATCAATATATACTACACCTGTAATAAACTGCAGCACTACATCACTATATACTACACCTGTAAACCTACATCACTACACCCCTATATACTACACTTGTATTATACTACACCTGTGATAAACTACACCACTACACCCCTATATACACCTGTAATATACTACATCACTATATACACCTGTATTATACTACACCCCTATATACACCTGTATTATACTACACCACTACACCCCTATATACACCTGTATTATACTACACCCCTATAAAACTACACCCCCCCATATACCACACCTGTAAAACTACATTCCCATATACTACACCACTACACCCCAAATATTTGTCAACAGTTACCCCCCCTTCCCCCCCGCCCGCCCCCCATTGTCCCCGCAGGTTACTAGTAACCACTCACCTCTCCCTTCTTATTGTCCCCTCCTCAGGCACCTCCGTACGAGCCCCCCGCTGAGCTGCTTCTCTTTCACATGCCCAGGCTGCGCCGATGCTGTTTTCCTAGGAGCCCCCGCCGCTGCTTCTCTCCGTACGGGCCCCCGCCGCTGTTGTTCTTGTACGGGCCCCCGCCACTGCTTCTCTCCGTACGGGCCCGGCTGCTGCAGCTTCTCTTGCCGGGCGGAAACTTTTCAAACGACACATGCGCACGGGCGCCGTACTGACGATATCAGGGCACACGTGTGTCACAGAGAAAGGTATCGAGCAGGGAACAGAGGAGAGATTCCTGCGTTCCGCTGCCTACACTGTGCGGAGCTGCAGGATCGCTCCCTGCCCGACACGCAGCGTGTGATGAGGGCGATCTGACCAGGGGTCTCCCAGAGCCTGGAGCTCCGGACAACAGGTCAGATTGCCCTCATCACTGACCAGCCAGCAAGGACGCCCTGAACCAGGCGGGCCGGTCACAGAGTAGGCGGCCCGGATGTGGCCCGCGGGCCTCCCCTTGCCCAGGTCTGCTCTAAGCAAACTTTCTCCTCTCCAACCTGTCCTGAATGCGGCAGCCAGGGTCGTATTTCTGTCCAGCTGCTTCACAGATGCCTCCATCTTGTGCCAGTGATTTCACTGGCTGCCCATTTGTTACAGAACACAATACAAACTTATCTATCTCACCCACAAAGCCTTCAACAGTTCTGCACCACCCTACATCTCCTCCCTTATCTGTCTGTCACCCTACCCGTTCTCTCTGCTTTGCAACTGATCTAAGACTGTCATCCTTTATACTCCGAACCTCCATCTCCAAGACTTCTTGGACTGCACCAGTTTTCTGGAAGCAGCACAACCCCAGATGATCCAACTAATACATAGTCCACACATTTCTAAGCGTGCTTTAAAAAACATCTTAGACAAACCTTTCATCTCAATTCATTACCTAACTCTCTCATCTTCCTTCTCTGAATTTTAACTCCATCTTGTCCCTGCTATTTATGTCTTCATGTCCTCCATGCATTTAGTAGCACGTGGTAACTGCACATAGATATCAGCTGATAACCGGATCATGCTGCCGTATATTAAACCATTTAATATTGGGAGACTTCAGCTCTGGACCATAAACAGTTATCTTTGGAGAATTATGCAATGGCTAAAATGGTGGCTAAAGGTAAATATATAACCATAAAAGAGAAAATAAAGGCCCCATTCATTTTCACTTTTGCACCTTTTCTATTTTGTGGCTTTTTCATTTACATCTTTTTTAAATCCATTTTATATTTGTTCCCCTTTTTTTTCTTATTTTTTTATGTTCATCATCACTGGGTAGGGTCTTTGTTTTCCAGACATTTTCATCAATTGCGACTTTTTAAAAGCTGCTAAATTTTTGAGCAGATGTACACCAGTGGCCTCCTGGATTTTATGTAGGTTTTATATTTTTTTGCCTAAAATTTTGCAACATTTTAGTGCAACTTTTTATGTTAAAGTCACAAAAAATTAAAGACATTTTTGATTATGCGCAAAATTTGTGATCCACCGGCTGAATTTTGAAAAATTTGATGCAAAAAAAGTGAAAGAATACCACAAAGCAAAATAAGAAGAGTGACTTAAAAGTGTTACATTATAGGACTTCTCATAAAACAAATGGTGCTCATGGTGCAACAGTGTCAATGCAAAGTAAAGCAGTACTCACCGAGGTCCAGTTTGAAGGTGTTTTTCTGAAGACCGCAGGCAGCATGTGCCGATTTTGCCAAGAAAATCTGTGTAGGAGACCAGATACATAGAATTGCAAAATAGCATTTGTGCATATAGTGTTGCTGTGTTTTTCTAGGTGCATTAGTGTTTAACGTTTTACATATTCCTTCTTACATTTTCATGCTTTTGTGTGTAAACAGATGAACTATTTCAGAAGGTTGCAGAAGACTATGTGAATTACAGTGATTTTCAAGTCCAATCAGGTGGGTATAATAATCTACTATTCCAGTGTTATTTTATTGGAAAGGGTTCTACTACCTGTACATTAAAGAGGAATTTCCGTTGCTTTGCAAACAGGGTTCGAAGCATAACTACATCCTGCGTTGGGGTGACCACGTGTAGAGTGGTCCATAGAGTTGTGCCCCTTGCACACACGGCTGATACAGGCTATATTAAATCTGTGAGAATGGCATCTATTTGGCAGCCGATGCAGGTGCGTCAGCTCCTATCGGCCCCCCGTGACATTATCGCGGGATGAAATGAGTTACTATGACAGCTGAAGGGCTTCCTGAAGGCCCCCTTCACTGCCATTTTAGTCTTCCGCTACTATGTCTACTACATACTGTAGTACTATTGTATTGCAGCGTATAGTATAAGCAATCAACCAATCACAAATTCAAATCCCCTTAAGGGACAATAAACCCAAAAAACTAAAAAACGATCAAAATGTCTTATGTACCCCAAAATTATATCCATGAAAAAAAAAAAGTCAGCTCACCATGGATAAAATGAGCCCTCACACCAGGTCCATTCATTCAGGTAGTAAAAAAACATTTATATAAAAAAAAAATTTCTTGGTCTGTTGATACTTTTTTTTTTCTTAACAATTCCTGAAATTTTCTTCCCCCATTTAAAATAAAAAGTGTGCAGTCGTAATGTTAATTTAATTGAACTGACCTGGATAATCAGGTTTCTAGATAATTTTTTACCACTATGCTGTCACTCAGATCAGAGTTTTATCCGAGTGTCATTTGTATAAAATCGGCCCAATTTTCGCAGATAAGAATCTATGGCCGTCTGCAACCTAGAAGATAGTCATCAGCATGTTTAAACAGGCAAACTCTGTATGGATGGAACGATCATAATGAGTATTCTTCCCCATACGGTTTGCATCAGTCAGCTGGTTATGGGATAAAATATGCCCATAAAGGTATGTTCACATGTGGCATTTTTGCAGTTTTTTTCTGTAGCTAAAACCTTCACTCTTGGCTGTAAAAACACTATGTATAAAATACAACAAAGCGCTCTGTTCTTCAGGCAGATCACTTGTGTGCTTTGCCTACGGTACAGTTTAACTAGTTTTATACACAAATGTTATCCTACATTTTTTCAGATTCTCATTTCTCTGAATAGGTAAAAAAAAACCAAAAAAAAAAACCAAAACACTGCAAAACATTGAACGAAGCGACATTTTTAGAAACACTGCACCACTCAAATTGAGTAAAGGGAAAGAAAAAAAAGCTGTGTGTATGAGACTTCAGAAATTTCATTGCTTTGACTAGTATTGTAAAATGCAGCATATTTTCTGCCCCAAAAAATGCTGTAAAAACACCATATGCAAACAGGCTATATACGAGGGGCGATCCAAAAGTAATGATAGTCAATAATAAACACAATGAATATATTAAAAAAAATATATATTTTTCTACATGGACTAAATGTATAGACTTGTTAGACTCTTTTCTAAACTTAGAATTCCCTTCGTAAAACAATTCTTGATCTTGACCCTCAAAAAAATCCCCAACAGCGGTTATGTCGCTATTGTCGTCAAAATTCTTGCCCCGGAGGTGTTCCTTGAGGCGAGGAAAGAGAAAAGTCACTGGGGGCTAGATCTGGCGATTCGGGTGTGTTCCACCAGTTCAAAGCTAGCTTCTTGAATGGTTGCCATGGCAACTGCAGCTTTGTGAGCAGCACGTTATCTTGGTGAAATAGCACTCCAGCCCGCAGTTTCCCACGCCTTTTCTCCTGGATAGCCTCCCGCAATCTTATTTGTTCTGCGTAGTAGGAGCCCGTAATAGTGGCTCCCTTCTCCAAATAGTCCACCATAATAATTCCTTCAGCGTCCCAAAAAACGAACACCATAACCTTCCCTGCTGAGCTTGACACTTTGAATTTCTTCGGCGTCGGATCGTCGGCACGTTTCCATGTCATCGATTGTTGTTTAGTTTCGGGACCAAATTGGTGGATCCAGGTCTCGTCCATGGTCAAAAAACGTGACAAAAAAAATTCTCCTTGTCTGCTTGGAACTTTTCGAGATTTGCTATTGAAATGTCAACTCGTTTCTTCTTTTGCTCGTCGGTTAACATTTTTGGCACCCAACGCGCGGAGACCTTTCTCATATGCAATTCTTTTGCAAGGATTCTTTGAATACTGCCATATGAGATCCCTGTGACCTCAGCTACATGCCTCATAGTCATTCTTCGATCTGCCAATACAACTTCAACTTTTTATCACGTTTTCTTCATTGAGGGACGTGGATGGGCGTCCTTCACGATGTTCATCTTCCGTCAATGTTCTTCCCAGCTTAAATTCCTTGGCCCAGCGTGCAACTGTATAATTTTTTTTTTTTGCACTTTTTTTTTCTCTCTTCTAAAAACGATTTTGCAGGATGAGGTTTATTTTTTTTATGACATCATTCATTTTACTATGTAATATACTAAATGAGGGGAGAAAAAAATTCCATGTGGGATAAAACCGTGAACAGTATGCGATTCTGCCATAGTTTTTTTTTTGGAGAACAAAATCTCTGATTCTTCTCTACTGTGAGGGCTCTTGCACATGTTGCATTTTTTTTTGCGTTCCTGCAGTGTTTTAAGCTGCAGCGTCACATTGTCAAATTTCATGTGCTATGCTTCCCCAGCAAAGTCTCTGAGAATCATGCAAAATCCGTGCGCACGATGCTTTTTTAAACGCAGCGTTTTGATTGTCAAAAATTTGACAAAATCTCTGCGTTTAAAAAAGCAGCATGTCAATTTTTTTTGTCCGTTTTGGCAGCGTTCCACACCCATTGAAATCAATGAGTTGTAGAAAAGCGCTACCACAATGCTAAGCACTGCATTTTTGTTGCGATCCAGATGTTTTTTTTTTTACATAAACACAGGTCTTTCGGTCTCTCTTTGTCGGTCAGTCTCTCCCTTTCATACTCACCGATCCACGATCACAGGCGCGGCGCTGCATGGCTGTCACACTATGGCAGCTTCTCCTCTTTTGACAATGCCGTCCGCTCATTCCATCTTGAATTCCCTGCTTCCCCTGCCCACCGGCGCCTATGATTGGTTGCAGTCAGACACGCCCCCACGCTGAGTGACAGCTGTCTCTTTGCAACCAATCACAGCCGCCGGTAGGCGTGTATATCGTGCAGTAAAAAAATAAAATAAAAAAAAACGTGCGGTCCCCCCCCCCCCCTATTTTGATACCAGCCAGGGTAAAGCCACATGGCTGAAGGTTGGTATTCTCAGGATGGGGAGCTCCACGTTAAGGGGAGCCCCCCAGCCTAACAATATCAGCCAGCAGCCGCCCGGAATTGCCGCATCCATTAGATACGACAGTCCCGGGACTCTACCCGGCTCATCCCGAATTGCCCTGGTGCGGTGGCAATCGGGGTAATAAGGAGTTAATGGCAGCAGCCCATAGCTGCCACTAAAGGCCCTGTCACACACAGATAAGTCTTTGGCAGATCTGTGGTTGCAGTGAAATCATGGACATATTGTTCCATTTGTACACAGCCACAAACCTCGCAAAGATCGTCCACAATTTCACTGCAACCACAGATCTGCAGCAGATTTCTCTGTGTGTGACAGGGCCTTTAGTCCTAGGTTAATGATGGCAGGCGTCTTCCCGAGATACCTTCCATGATTAACGTGTAAGTTAAAGAAAATAAACACATCCAAAAAATAATTTATTTAGAATGAAAGACAAAAAAACCCACCCTCTTTCACCACTTTCTTAATCCCCAAATACCCCTCCAGGTCCGACGTAATCCACATGAGGTCTGCTACATGAAGCTGACAGCGAGCGGCCAAAGACCACGACCGCCCTCTGTCAGCTCCACCCAACAACTGAAGTGAGCCGTGCGATCAACGATGCAGTCACTCAGGTGACCCGCTACCACAGCTAGAGTCCTCCACCTGAGAGCGGTGGCCGCGGGTCACCTGAGTGACTGCATCGCTGATTGCGCTGCTCACTTCAGTCACTCAGGGGATTTGCTGTCACAGGTGAGTCCTTCACGTGTGACCGCAAATCAGGCTGCGACAGAGAGAGAGAGAGCTGCGCGATGTCAGTGAAATCGGGTGAAGCTCCGACGTCACTGCTGTGGACTTCTGTGTCCTGGCACTGACTTCAGAGGTTCAGCTGAGTTCATGACAGCACACAGAGACAGAGCCGCGGATGACAATGAAGTTGGGTGAAGTTGATCCGAGCTCATTCTCATCGCCCGACTGTGTGTCTGCGGGCATGTAGCAGAGCTTAATTGCTGGGGGACCGCACTGACAAAAATGCATTCATTCACAACGCATGTAAAATGCATGCAAAATGCAGCCAAAATACATGCGTTTTGGATGCATTCTTTTTGTCAAAACGTGTCGTCAAGTCTGCCAGAGGGTGCATTTACTTCTGCACTAGTCAGGACGCAGTGTGCGCATGAGCCCTGAGTCTGCAGAAATCAGACTGCACTCAGATGTCTTCCACACTTACCATGTCTCCCCAAAAATAGGAGTGTCTTACATTATTTTTGGCTCCAAAAGATGCGTGAGGGCATCATTATTTTCAAGGGATGTCATATTTTGTATTGGCTTCTGTGATTGGGTGGCCAGTTATTAAAATGAATATATACCCCCTTCCCTCACCCACCCCTCTGTGGCGGCATCAGTGATTCAGTCAGACTGCAGTATTACTGCCCCAGGATCATATTGCAATGCTCAGACTGGCCAGCGGCTCCTCTGAGCAGAGCGGGTCAGTGTGTATTCCTCAGGTGAGGAGAGCCGCTGGCCAGTCCAAGCATTGTTATGCAATCCTCGAGCAGCGGAAAATCTGACAATCACAGATGCTGGAACAGATAGGTTGGCGAAATTATGTGAGGGGTGAATAGTTATTTACTATTAACACATGTTACATTCACCATCGTTGGCGCAGAGGAGTGGACAGGGAAGTGGTGAATATTCATTTTCTATTAACTAGCCGGCATGGGACTATAAATGTCTGGGGCTTACAGTAACACAATGGGGCAACATATACAAATAAAAGTTACATATCCTGATAGGGCTGCCCCAGCCCTACTGCAGGATACTTTTATAGAAAGGTATGCAACTGGGCTTTTTTTGGAGTGGGGTTTATATCATAAGTATACTCCACAAAAGGAAAAATCCTGCTAGGGCTTATTCTTGGAGTAGGGCTTATATCAAAAATATGCTCTAAAAAGGCTGAAAAATACTGCTAGGGCTCATTTTTGGGATAGGTTTAATTTTTGGTTGAAACAGTATCTACTTGCATGGCAGACGGCAATCCCAATGTTGGATCAAACTTTTACACATCAGGTTTTTTTCCTCAGACAGTACCGGAGGAAAAAATTGCTGCATGTGCACGGCCCCATAGAAGAACATTGGTCAGAGCGCATTCCAAATGTGTTATTTGATCACACTTGGACCGAAAATACGGCCATCTGCACCTGGCCTTAGACCGCATAAAAGTTGTGATCAGTCGTTGAAGGATTCGGTACAGGCCAGTGATTAGGAACGCCATTCAAACAAATGTTCTTCTGGCTGATCGACATTTGGTGAGTTTTCTACCTCAGTATTTGCAGCCAAAACCAGGAGTGGAACAATCAGAGGAAAAGTATAATAGAAACACGGGTACCACTTCTGTGTTTTTTACCCACCCCTGGTTTAGGGTTACAAATACTGAGGTAAAAAAAAAACAAACCCTCATACTCATCATCTGATCATGGCCTTGGTTATGTCTATGCAGAATCTTGCTGGCCTCAAAGAGAAGGTTAATATTAGGGAAATCTACATGTGATTATGAAGGGTTATTGGAAGGGAACACTAAATGGAAAAAAAAATAAATGACTACATTCCTGCACGCTCCAATTTATCTGGTGTGCAGTGAGGAGGTCCTAAACGTCACGTGTATGTATTACTGCATTATTAGCCAATCAGGATGACTCGCTTGTTTTTAATATTTACAGAGCCAAAGGGAGTGGACCTGAATTCTAGGAGAGACTTGACTTCTTATGCCTGCTGCCATCACTAGAAATGAAGCCTGTGGCCTTGACAAAAACATCACTCTACAGTTTGTGCTATATATTTTTTTGCTTGAAAGCATATGGGGAGTCAACATCTGTCCTGTGATTGTGACATTAATTGCCCATGCCTTCTTTGGGAGAAGTTATCTTTCATCTATGCCAAATGACCTATTTATGCACATTATGGGACGAGATAGCAAAAGTAGAGACTATGAGTGGAAAATGAACTCCAACTTGATGCACTGGATTTGGTTTCGTAGAGTAACTTGCAGATGAACTTTGATTGGTCAGTTTCTTAAAGTAAAAACCGTGAAAAGAAAGGAATATGACTACAGAAAATCAACTGGACAATACAATTTCTTACGGATTCTGTTGCTGATCGGTTCACGATAGAAGAGTTTTTGGTTTTCATTTTTCCCCTCCAGTTTGTGTTTCCAAATAAAATTTTATTCTCAAGTCTCCAAAAATAGGTTTTTCCATAGAGGATATATAAAGCCAAAAAAAAACAAAACACCACACTATATATAGTAATTACTGTACAGTTTGAAAAATGTATCACACGTGATGGAAAACAAGAACTAGGTGTTACACTACTTCACCTGGGAAGGATTGAAGACGGGACTCGCAACCCAAGATGCACAATTCCCACACTCGGAAGCCACTCAACAAAAAAGTAATGAAAGAAACCAGATGCATTATAATGTTTGCACAGTCAATTTTTCACCCTGAAAAATGTCTTATGTATGGCAATTATGTTGTACATGAGGCCTTCAAATAATTATCCTGAATAACTATTAGTTTTACAGGATAAGTCATCAAATGTAAGAGGAACTGTCAGCCCTCCTAATAGGTCAGTTACAGTAAAGTATAGTAACCGCTTTTCTTAAAACTGTACATTGTGGTTTCTGCTATCCTTCCTCAAAATTTTTGAAAAAAATGTACCACTGGGTGTTTCAAGTTTAGGTATTCCCAATGCACTCTGACAATGCTGAATCATAACTGATACTCTGCAAGAACACACCTATCTGGTAGGAGAACAACAGCAAATAGTTAATTTATTAATACATTTCTAGCAGCAGAGTTCTAAGGAAACCATGGAGCCCTAATTGGATACCCCCCCCCACAAAAAAAAAAAAAAAGGAAAAAAATATATTTGGCGAGGCCACATAATTCTCATTTTTACAACATTTACAAAACAATTGTTCTGGGACTACATCACAAGTGAGGTGACAGAGGCCTAGGTGTCAGGAAACATCCAAAAGTGACACCATTCTAAAAAAAAGCACCCCACATATATTGCATTTTCACAAGGGTAACAAGAGATAATGCAACCTACAGTTTGTTCTGCAATTTGTCCCAAGATACCACTAAACACACCACATATGGGGTAATAGTTTGGAC